>NW_024581081.1:2668626-2812411 GCF_017639235.1 Corvus kubaryi
ACAGAAAGATAGTCTGGGGGGAGGAGGCAAGGAAACACTGCCCCACCAGGTTTCAACGGCTCCTGAGGATGGTAATAGAATACACTGCAACCCAGGACACAGAAGCATTAGCATGTCTTAAGTGTCCCCAGTGGGGCCTTTGGTTCCAAGTGACCAAGACAAGATGCAAGTTGATGGAGCTGTCAGGGCTCTGTTTGAGTATAAAATGCAGAAGAGGCACTTCACACCTCGGCATAGCAGAGAGCCTCAGCTGATGACGAGAAGGCGTGGCATCCAAGTAACTGGACAGCATTGGCCTCCCCAGTAATAGAAGTGGTACCAGTGGTATCACCAAGATAAGATCGGGGAAGATCCAAGCAGGCACCCAGGAGAGGAGTTTGGGAGGAACACAGACAGCAGAAAAGAAGTGGGAGAAACCAAAAGGAAGATTCTCTGAAGGAAGAAGTGCTGAGGTTTGTTCAAACTTTTCTTATCTACAAGTGGTTTTGTTTGGTGTAGGGTTTTTTTTTTGTTGTTGTTGTGTTTTGTTTCGGTTGGTTGATTTTTGTGGGGTTTTTTTTGTTTTTTTGATGGCTTTGATGCAGTCTGTGGTAACAATTGTGTCCACTGGACATGGCAAGCATTAGTCCTAGCTGCAGAGATCTTATTATGCTAAGCAATGGACTCTGGTTCCTTGGATGGGTAAATGAAGAATACCCAGCAGTCAGCTCTCTGCAGGGATGGAGCACGGGGAGCAGAGATTTTATAGATTGCAGTGTTACAGCATCAGTGTTGACCTACCTGCTTACAGTGACAAAGAAAATTGGCACCTGGGTAATGTTTATCAAAGGTATTGTGTTGAAGCACAATCTCAGGACTGCGGATTATTCTTATTAATAGAAAGTGTAATCTACCTCTAGGAGATAACAAATAAGTAAAGTTCATAGCTATTATTACCACCAGATACATTCAGTGTGAGTATTTCACACTGAAAGTTATCTTGCATTCATGTAAATTACATTGACTAGAAAATACTAATGCTCTCCCCAAGATAACAAATGTAAATGTAAAATATTCTAATCTAGTGGTGCTAATGTGTCTAGGGAGGGTTTATTACACTATGAAATTCAGATGAATCACAGAAGTGGAATGCTGGATGAAATTACCAGGTAGTGATGTCTTCAGCTGTGTGCCCAGGCAGGTGGATGGCAAGCTGCAGAAATTAAGAACTCACTCTGCCATGAGGATCCCTCTTTCAGCTGTCATCCAGAGATCGGACTGCTCACTTTCCTCTGGATTTGCCAGTGGGATCAAGGAAACACAATAAATTCTTTCTTTTCTTTCTCCTTACCTTCAGAATTTCATTTTGTGTATTTGTTTTACTATTTGTATTGAGTTGCTCATCTCTGACACATCTGCTAGCAAGGAATGAATAAATGAAGCCAAATGAGCTGAATGAGTTGTCTGAAGAATAGTGTGAAATTTACTTGAAAAATCATTCAGCAGTTGTTTGAGACAACAAAGAAAACTGAGAAAAATCAGTTGCATATTATAGAGGTGTCATCAGCATCTTTCAGATCAGTCTGCTGTGCCTCTCCCATTTTGCCCACATGAAAGTGGGAGAGCTTGTGATTTTTGCCAGGCAGCTGTGCAGCCATCCATTACCCAGGAAGGCTGCTCCACGGTTCAGTGGAAATATTAAAAAATTATTTTTATTAGTTTAACATGCTACTTTCTAAAATGAGTTTTTCACTTAGTTTACCCGAGGGCCTGAGAGTTCAGAGCTCAGACCCCCTGGTCACATTGTAAAGTAAAATATTGCCCTGCCAAACTGCTAAAACTGTTACTTTGTGTGCAACTTCGTGTGTGCGATTTCTAGTGGAGGTGGAAAGTGCTAGGCTGGCATCCTTGGGCAATGAAATCCTTCACCAGTTTGTGTTGGTTTGTTGGTTTCATACCAGATTCACCAATGAACCACATTTCTGGACAAAGGGGCTACCCCAGAGGTGGCAGAGTAATTCTGTCAGCTGCAGCTTACTCAGTCCTTTGCCACCTGGAACTCATAGAGTTGTTAATGTAATTTCTCTTCATACCTTTTTATATCATAGTCAGCATCTGCCCAGGACTGCACTGACCCCATTGGGTGTTTCACACAGACCCTAAGCAGCTCTCAGATGGTGACAGTGTACAGTCACTGCTGAGCTTGACCAGATTTGAGACAATAACCTTGAGAGCTAAGGCTCAGTATGGATTTGCAGCCCTGGTGCACAGGAGACAAAAATATCAAGAACGATAGAAGAAAACTACTTTTAGCTAAGAATGAAAGGCAAGTGCCATGAGATTCCACTTCTAAGTGCTCACTTAGTTAGCAAAAATGATTGTTCCCCTCTCTTATTTGATTTTCAAAAAGTCATGGTTTTCTGAGCTGGGCCTTGTATCAGAAGATACAATATTTGAAATTTTAAATCAGTAAAATGGCAAAGAGCAAGGACTGGATCTTTGCCTGTTGAAGTCAATGGAGTTTTGCCATTGACATTCAGTTGAGGCAATTTCCTTCCTCAGGCACATTGTGGATCAAGAACAAGGCATTAATCCTCTGATTTAATTTTTTTTAGTCATCTGCAGTTCAGAAAATATATTTATCAATCTGGGACTTTAACCAAAAGGAAGAAGTTTACAAGCAACTAAAGCACATTCTCTCATGATTTACAAAACGAATAAACTAGCAAAACCAGTATTTATCCATGAATAATTTTAGCTAGAAAAAAGGATGAAACAGGAAAACAGAACTGACATTATTTAAAGGACTTGTCCACAAATTTTTTAAAACACTAGAAGAAAACTGCTTTAACAGCAATAATATTTTCGGGGTTATTTATATGGGTTTCTTTCTGAAAAAGCTGACTACAACAGCAGACATATATAAAAGAAATAAAAAGAACTTTTTATTTCTTTACCTTTTAAGCTTTATATTACTTTTTGCTTTGAATCATCAGTCTATCCTTCAAACATTTTTGATGTCGTTAATAGAGGAGACGAATGAAAATATGATTCTTGAATATTATGTTCATTCTTAAGAGCATATTTTTTTCAAATATCTTGTATTGCATGACTTTTTTTTCAGTCTTAGACTCTTCACAGATACCATTTACTTTGAAGAAGCCTCTAATCCTTTCTTCTCTCATTTCCTGTCTTATTGTTTTGACTACAGAGAAAGAGGTTTCTTCTTTCACATTTTCCTTGACTGACCCATGAAAATGATGTATGATAGAAGCTTTAAAAAGAAATACGTCTGTTAGCGCCTTTGAAAATTAGTCTCTTTGTTCTTATGTCTGATGTTTTTGTTTCAGAGCCATGATCTGTTATGTGTGTTTATTTTACAGATTCAGTTACCTTCCCTTATTCCACTGCAATTCTCAAAGTCTGGAGCAGAAGCACCAAACTTGAGGAGTGGGCCCATGACAGCCTCAGGAAGTTCAACAAATCCAAGGGCAAGGTGTTGCAGCTGGGTCAGGGTAATCCCAGACATAAGTATGGACCAGGAGAAGAACTCACTGCGAGCAGCCACGTGGAGAAGGATCTGGGTGTTGTGGTGGATGAAAAGTTGGACATGAACCAGCAGTGTGCGCTTGCTGCCCAGATAGTCAACTGCATCCTGGGCTGCATGAAAAGCGGCGTGGCCAGCAGGTCAAGGGAGGTGATTCTCTTACCCTACTCTGCCCTTGTGATACCCCACTAGGAGTACTGCATCCAGCTCTGGGGTCCTCTGGGGCACAAGAAAAATGAGCATCTGTTAGAGTGGGTCCAGAGCAGTGTGACAAAGATGATCCGAGGGCTGAAGTGCCTCTCCTGTGAAAACAAACTCACAGAGCTGAGGTTGTTCAGCCTGGAGAAGAGAAGATAGCAGGGAGATCTCATTTTGGCTTTCCAGTGCTTAAAGGGAGCTTATAAAAGAGAGGGAAAGGGACATTTTATATGGGCATATAGTGATAGGACAAGGGGGGAACAGTTTTAAACTAAAAGAAGAGAGATTAAGAGAGGAAAGGAGATCCACCATTAGCTGTAAATTTCTAAATAAGAACAAATAGACTGAGTAGACAAATTCACATCAGACTGCAGTATGTATTAATTCAAGTCTTCTTGGGGCAGTTATCAAAACAGTCTTTGGTCCAACACAAAGACTGTCTTGCTTACAGGAACTGTATGAATATATGTGATGTATCTGGATTTGTGCTTTTGAGCCATCTTCAAATCACTATCAGCTGATGTTTCAAAAAGGATGTTACTGCATCATACTTTCTTACAGTCAATTTAATTTTAGTAGAACACATACATTTCAATAAATCTGCTTTTATTGCATTTCATACCTGATTGTCTTGAGAAGCACCTATTCTATTGGTCTTAAGAAATCTTTTGATATCAGTAGGATTCAAGATCAATAGAGAACCAACACCTGAAATTCACAGGTACGGATACCGAACAATTTTGATGTCTCTTGATAGGCACTGATACCTTTCAAACTTGATAGGTTACACCTGTAGGTCATAGAATCATAGGACATAGAATCATAGAATGTTAAGGGTTGGAAGGGAGCTTAAAGATCGATTAATCCCATCCCCCCTTCCCATGGGCAGGGAGACCTCCCACTAGGCCAGGTTGCTCAAGGTCTCATCCAAACAGACTTTAAACACTGCCAGGCTTGGGGCATCCACAACCTCCCTGAGTATCTTGTTCCAGTGTCTAACCACTCCCACAAGAATTTTTTTCTAATTTTCCCCTCTTTCAGTTTGTACCCATTACTCCTTGTCCTATCACTGACAAAGAGTCAGTCCATCTCTGGCTTCCCTGTATGCCCCTTACTGGAAGGTTGCTATGATGTCTCCACACACCCTTCTCTTCTCTAGGCTGGACAGCTCAAAATTTGTCAGCCTGTCTTTGTAACGGAGATGCTCCACTGCTTTTATAAATTTTGTGGCCCTCCTCTGGACTTATTCAACAGTTCCATGTCCTTCTTACATTGGTGGCACCAGAACTGTATGCAGTACTCCAGGTGGGGTCTCACAGAAGCTGAGTAGAGGGGCAGAATCACCTCCTTTGACCTCCTGGCCATACTGCTTTTGATGCAGCCCAGGATGTGGCTGGCTTTCTGGGCTGTGAGCACACTGCTGGCTGATTTTGAATTTCTCATCAACCATCACCAAGTGTTTCTCCTCAGGGCTGCTCTCAATCACTTCTCTGCCCAACCTGTAGGTGTGCCTGTGATTGCCTTGACCCAGGTGTAGACCTTGCACATCTCTGTTGAACTTCATGATGTCTGCATTGGCCCATCTCTCAGCATGTCAAGGTTTCTGGATGGCATCTCTTCCCTCCAGCTGTCAACTGCTCCACACAGCTTGGTGTCAGCAGCAAATTTCCTGAGGATGCACTTGATCCTTCTGTCTATGTCACCCACAAAGAAGTAAGCATTGAGTTCTGTAGTTAACATTTTGATATTCATAGGCATCAATGCCTTTCAAGCTCAATAAGAATCCAAACACTTTGTTCTCAAGAAACTTTTTGATACTGGTAGCAGTCAAGACCTGTAGCTAGTGAGGTCTTTTGATATATACATTGGTCTCATGGCATTGAGACCAATCAATTTTGACACATAAGGTGTTTTATATAAATAGGTTATTACCATATCAATGTCAATAGGCATTGATACCTTCTCATCTCAATAGAAATTTATTTCCTTCGGTCTCAAGAATTTTCTTTTGGTATTGGTACAAATCAGGACCTAAAGATAGCAAGACTTTTCAATATTGGTAGGCTTCAGTATCGATCGATTCTACAGAATTTTAGTAATTGCCTTGTAATGTACTAGAAGCTCAAAGTAATATTGTGCTCCCCAGCTAAATAGTGCTGCAAATTGGTATTTCCCCAAAACTGAAGGGCCTAATAAGAAGTTATGTGAAATAATAAAAGCTACTCTTAGACTAAGAAAATTACAAAATATATTCCAGTTAACAGTAATTTTTTCATGAAAAAGTATTATCTAAGTGCACATGAATTTCCTGATAAGTATCAGTATAATTGTAAAAGATTATATAACATGTAAGAGTAATTGTAATGTAATTAACCACTGATCACTCCACTTCTTTTCATCCATTCTGTATGTGTATAGGTAGACAGAACAATTAAAAAGTTATAAAAGAGTTCATGTTGATTTGAACAGCTCTGATTCAAAGCAGAGCAAAATCTCAGATGGGCAGCAAAATTAAAACTGCACTGTGGCAAAATAAAAAAAGGAAGTATTAACTTCCATTTTTTTGCCCTACTTTTTCTGAAAGCCTGTAAATTAGCTGCTACTTAGGGTTCTAATACAGAGCAAAGCATTTGTTATCCACTTGGTAGTGTTACTCATTTCTGCTACGGAAAATATCAATGTTAGTGCACTTCCACTAAAAAGCACTCAAGAATTTAAAAAAAAAAGAAAAAGACAACAACCAAAACAGAAACAATTTAGCTTTGATCTAAAATCCAGCACTTGTATATAAAAGAAATGCAACTTGAAGGTTACTAATGCATTTTCTATGTCACTTCTATTTGTATAGAAATAAAGTCACTTCATAGCAAGTGCACTTATTACTTTCTCCCGTAGCTATGTGCTTTCCAGGAGGACCTAAATTTCTTGGTATTGTTAAGGTTTGCAATTGCTGGGCTTTACTGACAATGTTTCAGTGAAATAACACAGAAACAGCACAACCTAGCACTCACTAGTTGTTTTGTAGGCACTGATATTTTTCTTTTATACATCATTAGAACTTGTTACTGAGATGCTGAAGAAAAAAATCTTGTAAGTCTTAGGCACCTAGATATACAAGACAGTGAGAGAATTGGGTTCTGAAAAGTTGGGATCTTCCACAACTGCAGGACTTTGTAGGGGCTCAGCTCTCACAGGCTTCAGCCAGCTCCCAACCCACCTCTTGGTATGCATGTATATTATTCACTGAAACAATTGTTTTGTTTCCAGATAAACACTGAGTTTTGGAAGTATTTTCTTTCTCTCTTTTTTTTAAGAACTGCAAAATTGCATATAAATGAAGAGAAAGGGCTGAAACCATCTCTTGGGTCTCTCAGAGTCCTAAATCTTTACCTGGGTTTTTACTAGGATGCACTTCACCATTTTTGTTTATTTCACTGTATATATTTATCCTTTTAATTAAATTGTGTGCTTGATAAAGCTTCTCAGCTTGAAGGTTTTGGCTCCCAATATGTCACAGGAAATATAACTTCCTCCTTATTTTCCCCTCTGCTTCCATGCTGACAGGGAGAGACCGTGTGCAGTAACCCCGATTTACGGACTTTGAAGGCACACTTTACTCCCAGGTCTCAGCTGCAGAAGCTCACCAGGGACATGCCAGCAGGCAGCAGTGCCAGGCTGTACAGAGATTTTCAGGGTGCTTCCATGAATGTGACGACAAGATATCAGCCTTAAGTCACCATGAGCTCAGCAATTCAGACCAAGATGAGATCTGTAGTCATCTGTCATTCTCTCACAAAACCTCTTCCTCAGGATTCCTTTTCTGTTGAGGTACCATAGAGGGAATGTGCATGCCAGTAGCTAGCTATGTTTCTCAGGAAATAACTTATTCTCTGCGTTTATAACAAGAATCATCAGGGCTGGTCTCTTCAAGCTCAGCTAACAGATCTGCCTCCATGCTTAAACAGTGAGGTTTGTTTTTTCCCCCTCATTCACCTGAGCCCACTGAGAATTGCACATCATCCTTATTCACAGCCTGTACAAACAGTATCAAGCACGTGTGTGTCACTTTGAATCCTGAGTGGCCTGCTCCTCTGAGGATGTTACCTGTTACCTGTTATTCCTCTGAGCCATCCTATATCACTCATTTTGTCACTTGCTAATTTTGACTCACAGAGTGCTCCAAGAGCATGGGTAAGTCAGGTTGTATGCATGGTCTTTATTTTATTTGAACTACTAAAACCTGACGTGTTTTCTCTCTCTGAATATGTGACATGGCAAAGCATAAGCAAATCATAAGTAATAAATTGAGTATGGTATCTGAATGCCCTTTGCAAGGTTTTCCCACCATGTCAAGGATGCCTCTCCATTTTCCTGCTGCATTTACAGTGGTTGTAGTTCCATTTCTTAGGAGACGTGGCAAAGTCTGTACAGCAGAAGGGTATACAGACTCCTTGGAGATGATTGAAGGATAAACTGTTGGCTTCAATGGCCTGTTACTGAATGTGCATGTCTAGCAAGCCCCTTCTATTTTACAAGGGGTCATAAATAATGCACATTCCTCAGGTGCACATTCTCTGCCTTGTGTGCCATTTCTGAGTGAGGTACACACATACGTAATACATATGTTATGAAATGTCTCTAGCTGACAGAAATGGGTATTTGTAGTGTGGTCAGCATCAGAAATCCAATCCAAGTCCTTCTGTTTATTACATGTATGCAGACACCCCTCAGTCTTGACTTGTTTTTTTTCCAGTGGTACAGGTGCCTCCAAATGAACCTAAATCACAAGTCTTAACAATGCACATGGGCACGAACTTTCTAACAGACAAGTTGCCTTCTGGAGCTCTCGCAGGTCACACACATCCCATTTCCTTCCACTTGTAAGAGGACATGATGGCTCTGAACTCAGCAGGCCACAGCTCTCAAGGAAGAGAAACAATTCCTCGAGTTCATCCTCTAGGATCTCCCAGCAAGAAAGCCCATAGGTAGTGACTGATTCCCTCACCTTCAGCCTGTTTACAAGGGACTGAAAATACATACCTGCTCACCAGAACTAACACCAAAGAATCCACATGGTCATATGACCTTCATTTGTTGTTCCAACAAGAGTTAGAGTCTTAATGTGGCAGATATCACTGTGAATTATGGTTACTGAGCTGGCACACCAGAGAATCAGCTGCTGTCCTTTGTGGAGCTTGGGAACCAGCTGCTGTTAGGTGCCGTAAAAACACCTCAGGAAACAAAGTCCCTGCAACAACTACCTCATTCAGTGGGGACAAATCATGTTATGCCTACAAGCTGAAAGGTACAGCAGCAGTTTTCAGCTTTTAGCACTCCAAAATTTTTATTGCTAGTTAAATAAAAGCAAACTGAAGTTTTCATCTCAATGAAGTCTATAATTTTGTGGGACCCAGTGGCTACATTATTCACATTGTTGCAGGAAGGGGATCAAATCTCTGGACAGCACTTATTATCCATTCTCCTAGGCATTCATTCCATATTCTGATAAAGATCAGCCTTGGGCTTTCTGGTTATTGATCTCAGCCAAAAGGCAGATCTCTCAGCTCCAGAAAATGTTTCTGCTAATATATTTTCCTTCTAACATTAATACTCTTTCTAATTTCAACCTCAAGAAGCTGCAATAAATTGCAATCTGTGACTTTAGCTTGTAAAAGCAGAGTGGACTGTATGAATATGTGTTGGACAGCTTGTCACAGACTGCTGCAAAATCCAATTATTTCTGGGGTTATTATACTTCTTTCACTACATCTATTCTAATTGGGAGGAGAGGGAGGGAAATAGGGTTGAATGTCCACCCCAGTGCTAGAAAAACACTCAATCTCAAATAATTAGCTGAGATGCCATCAAACTTGCCTATAGTATCTGATGAAATACGCTTGGTACTTTGAGCTTGTTATCTAAATTGATAGGCAGGAAATACTGATGTATTCATCTGGAAGCCCAAAACTCCAAAAGTTACTTTTAAATACAGTTACGTGTCTTAATTGCCTTGACTGGGCCAAGTTCTGGCATCTTCATAGGGTGGGACTGTTACAAACTTGTGATTCTTCTGGTGGGCTATTTCCTCCCAGACATCACAACTGTGAGTGTTGGCTCAACCTCCCCACAGAGACCTGCCAGGAGAAATGGGTTTGTACCCTGCAAAGGGAAGGTGCAGCCTAGCACCCGAGGTGGGGCAGAGATGAGGCTGGCTCGAGGATACCAAACCAAGATATCATTGTTGGCTCTCTCCAGGCACAGTGCAGCCATGTGGTCTCTATCTTGGGGTCCTGTCTAGATACATGGTGTTTAACTCCATCTCAAGCCTTAAGCAAATCATTTGAGAGTACATAAAGGCAGGATAGAAAAGGAAAAAGCATTGGGCCTGCTGTTCAACGAGTCTGATACAAAAAAAAGGACAAGTTCTTTTTGTGTTTTAACTTACAACATTCTGAATTAATTCTTAAATATGTGGAGGAAGGTGTTGCAGTTCATATAGGCAGATTTAAGGAGCAAATCACGCTTTGGCATGCACAGTTTATTATGTGCACTGGTATTTTAAAATCTCAGTTAATTACTGTGAATTATTTGCTTATTGTGGCTCCTTGGAATTTATGGGACAAAGATCAAGTTTAAACAAATCTTTTTGATCTTTTAATGGATTTTGTAAAGGCAAGGGTAAGAAAATCCCATCTGTATTTCTACATATTTGAACATTATTAGAATTGAAGTTTTCTTAAGCTGTTGATGTAGAAATGAAAAGGAAATTTCATTTGCATAAGCTACAGTGCAAGTGTCAATCCTAGCATTAAACGTTGTTACACAGCTCTGTGAATGATAATAATCCTTTGTTTCATTATAGAACTGACATCAGTTTTTCTAGATGATACTAACAGAAATGTTTCGGAAGCAGTTAGTGTTAAACAAATGGTCTAGCTCTTGGGTGACATTAGCTAATCAGATATAAACGAGGGCTTGAAAAATAGAAAAAAAACAACTTAATTTGCAGACTGAATAGAAGTCAAATGGCTTTTGCTTGCCCTTTATAGTCTGGAGGAGTTTTCTCAGAAACAAGCTAGCTAGATGAAGAAAGAAGACAGTGACATTTGTCTGGATCTGATCACTGTCACTTGAATTTTATGCACCATATTCAATTTTTATTTTTATTATGCAGTTCAAGTTTACTGTCTCAAAGCAACTTCAAGGCTGGAGCTAGTTTCTGACAATGGGCTACCAAGTCAGCTCATGGCCATGCAGGCAGCCTTGAATTAGCCACCTCAAAATTGAAGGGCCAAGACCAGGCCTGGACAATTTCTGGTCTGGAATAGAAGTGGCAGTGGGCAGAAACTGAAACACAGGAGGCTCTGTCTAAACATCAGGAAACACTTTGTTTTATTGCAAATGTGACCAAACACTGGAATATGTTATCCAGGGAGGTTGTGGTGTCTCCTTCCTTGGAGACCCCCAAAAGCCATCTGGACACAGACCTCAGTAACTTGCTCTAGGTGGCCCTGCTTGAGAAAGAAGTTCGGACCAGATGACTTCCACCGGTCATTTCCAACCTCAGCAAGTCTGTGAATCTGTGAAGAGGGGTAAGGAGCCAGGGAAAGAGCCTGCCTCATTTTATATTACCTTGGAGATAGAGATATATAATGATGTAGCTTGGCAGAGCGACTCTGTCAAGACTTGCTCTGCTGTTGCCGTAATCCATAGTCCAAATGCTTCCTCAGCGTGAGAAAGCAACCCAGATATCAACAGGTCTGAAGCAGAAGCCTTTGGCAGAAGCAAAATTTACTGGCACAAGCAACATCCCGGCAGTCTGCTACCCTAAACAGTTGCCTGCTCTGCTCACGGCTCAAGATAGTCCAGTCTACATCTTGTTTAGGTTATGCTCTTACACATCCAAATGCTGTTTCTTCTTGACTGTATGCCTTTCACAGCCCACTAAAGCACTCCTCCAACTGCACATTTTTTAGAAGCTTCAGTGTGTCCTGCCTTAAAGATCTCTACAATCCATTACTGGATATTTTTTTAGCAGAAACGCAACTAGAAACATATTACTATGAGTGACACTTTTTAAAAACTAGAATAAATACAGTGAATGCTTATCCTGACAAGGTTCTAAGGGCTACTAAAGCTTTTCTATAACCTGTAATTGATATCATACTTTCCTCAAGCTCATTATACTAGATCTGTGAAAAATTACTTAGTGGTAGACTTGGTAGTGAGAGTAATGTTTGGACTTGATGATCTCAAAGATCCTTTCCAACCTAAAAAATTCTATGAGTCTATGATTTTGCAGCCAATAACAAGTTCCCTTCATGCTGAATCCATGCATACTGCAACAACCCTAATCACAGAAAAAGGTGCTGCAACCAACAGAATTTGTTGCTGACATTTTATGGCAAGCTGAGTTCAGATTTGTTGTGCAATGCAAGAAATTGATAAAAAATTGATCATTGGGCAGATGTGACCTCAAATTGAGTTTAAATTTGAGATTTCCACATATTTATTTACAATTCCAAGGAGAAAAAAAGTATAATCTATGGAAAACTGCCAAATTTCCCAGTAGACTGTTAGTAATTAAATGGTAACACCAACCCAATTTTTCAGTCCTAGACCCTCTGCAAGCTTAGGTCAGATTCCTGATAGCTAGTTTTGTCTGATGATGATGATAAGAACTATCCTTAAACTGGTCACATCAAAAAACTTCACGGACTGTATATGGCACCTGTTCTATGCACTTCATCAGCTTGGGACCTTCAACACATCTACTTCGGACACATTTTCACGTTGCTCTCAGCATGGCTTTCATGCAGCAAAAGGATGTGAGTGCATACCAGAGGTAGGAAAAGGGCTAGAAAAATATTGCTGTTCTTGCACTGTGCTCTGGTTCCCAGTTTCACTCATGCCTCTCAAGTTTGCTTCCAGAGATAGCTGTAGTTGCACAGTGATCTCCCATGAAAGCCCTCACATAGTTAAACTGTGAATCCTGCCCTTAGATATTGTAGACACTGGGTATTTACCTGGGTTCAAAGAGAGACAGGCAAATTAATGCCGTCTCTAAATTAATACAAACCATGGACACATTAGGAAGTCCATGTGATATGTAACTACTGGGGATAGATGAAAAAGTAACCGAGGAAGAAAATTTAGATATGAATGTCTTACTCTTCTGCTCTTCCCTAAGCATCTGCTGTTGGCTATGTCAAAGGCAGAGTGGTGGCTTAGCTGGCTCTTTGGTCTGACCCAGCATGTCTGTGCTCATGATAAAGAGCTTCATCTATTCAAAATATCCCTTACTTAGGCACTTTGAATTGCTCCCTGGTGAATACGTAGAGGACCTCAGTGCCGGTATTAGATGACTCAAGTTTGAAAGTACGCCTCTACTGCAGGAGCCTTGGGAAATGAGGAGCCATCATAGCAGAGGAACAGATCTGCTCATTTTGATGAAAGTATACAGGAAATTATTTATCCTGGCTTTTAACTGGTAGCATGAGATATTCCTTCCCTCTGTAAATAGTCTCATCATCCTCTCTTTGGACCTGCTGTTAAGGAGTATGAGATGGGGCATGAGTCCTGGGTCTGTTTGTGTGGCTTGAAGCTGCAGGAACATTATTCATCAGAGCATCACCCTGACCAGGTGATGTGTCTTGCCTCTAGCCAGTATGTCAGCGCCCACACCCAGCTCAGGAACAGGTTCCCCCAGTGTTGTGAACTGATAAATGTCATCTCCGTTCTTTGAGGCTAGACAGCAGTGGGCCAGAGTTTTCCAGCATTGGAAATTCAGATTTAGATATCTGAATTTCAATGTTTGTGACTCAGTCCTTTACAGGAACTATCTGTAAGCAAATTAATTTAATATTTATAAAAAGTTTGCATCTGAAGACAACGAATAGGAAAAATTTAACCAAGATGACTTAGATAACATTATTCTGGGAATAAAATTCCACTTAACTGTGATTTGTGTGCTTAAATAGAAAGACCTTTAAATCATGGTTAATCTGATATAAATTATATTGCCTTTCCAAGCACTGCAAAATGTCGAGGCAGGCTCCAAACATCCCTGATGTAGTTTCAACCATGGATTGCTCTTTTTTTTCCTTTAAGTAAATGGGTTTTTTTAAAATTTGCTTTCCCTTTGATTGTTTTTACCTACAGAGATCATGTTTTCGTGTCCTTTTCTGAATAAAGAAAGTGAAAGAAAAAAAGGCCAAATTCTCATATTGGCAGCTGGGATTTCTTGGGGGGATGAAGAATAAAAAAGAAAAAGAAAGGTAGAGATTTCCATGGAGAATATGGCAAGATTTGTCATGAGCATTGAAAAGGGTAAAACATTAATGGAAATCTGATAGTATAGTTCTCTGAAATGGAAAACTCCATTTTGTGTAATTTCTCTGAGGGGGTGAGGGGTTTGCTTTTCCACTACAAAAGATATTCACAGGTAGTCCTCAGAGCAGAAGGAAGGAAGGAAGGAAGGACAGAAAAATTTTTCTGTTTCTATTTTAGATGTGAAGACCAAAGGATAAACCAGTTCCTGGTCTTGACAGGTCACAAATAACATAGGTGGAGAGAATGAAAGGGGAAAACAGCTCTTCAGATCTCCTGGAAACAGCTATGATGAGGCTGCAGCATGAGACATGGAGACCTTTTCCTCACTTTCTCTTTCCCTGGACACATTGAGCTAACCAATTGCCTGGAGAGCAAGATAACATGTATCACCTCAATAAGCTCTGAGCTTTATACCTATACTTACTTAGTTTGTTTAGTTACATAGAGTAATGCTTATTGTTAAGACATTTGCAGAGTATTTAAACACATGACAGCACAGCCTTAGCTCTAAACAGCCTTAGCTCTCATGCTACCTTTGTATAAGCTGGAAAATAAGAATAATATGTTATTTTAATATATTTAAAGGGAAGAGGAAGATGAAGGTGTCTGTTTCTGGAGGCTCTTGGAGACAGCCCTGCCACAGCCTTGACTCTGCAGGGGAGAGGATGGCCTGATTTCAGCACAGAGCGAGTGGTTTCTCTGCTGAGATTGCTGCTGTGTCCAGTCCAGCAATTAAGGTCACTGAGGTCAGCAAGCAGACATGAGGTGGTAATGACTTTCACTTGCCACTGACCTGCCTGGATCCTAGACAGAGACCTAGAAATTGAAATTTTTGCAGGCTGCTAGCAGTCCCTTTAGCTGCCTTTTACTTAACATATTTCAAGCTGTGGAACAACAGAAGATGAAAAAATCAAAGGCAAGCAGATGTTGCAGGGATGATAAAGAAAGAGGCAAGAGCAATGGGAAATTGAGTTGGCAGGTAAATGATGTGGAGAGATATAGACCTAGAAAGGAGTAATTTCAGATGTTTGTCTGTCCCTGTTTTTGGCTGTGCACCTGTCCCACATAGTTTTAATATCAAAGATCATGAGCAGTGTTTGGTTCTCAAATATATAGGGTGGGGTTTTTATAAATGCAGTTGATTTCCTAATTCACAAGGCAAAAGACATTTTTTTTTTTGGTTGGCAATTAGTAGTGCTGTGGTGAGTCAGTCCTCTTCTGCTGCTTCATTCGCTCCCTTTCTTCCATAAATGCTTCTAAGAATAGCTGCTATAGAAATAACTTTCATCTAGGGGAATAGCCCAAAATAGCAAACTCTATCCCTAAAAGTTATCAGACTGATTAGTCATTAGCAGACTATTAGACTGGAAAGAATAAAAGCCTGAAAGTAAGTAACAAATGTATTTCGTATCAATTTATTTTTCACTATGATTTATGCTTAAAAGGTGCAAAAATATCAGTAAGTACATGTTTCCATAGAAAGGAAGTAGAAGGAGGTTGATTTCCTTAAGATCCTTTAACACATTGTTAAAGTCATATGTTGGCAACATTGTGCTTACAAGCAAATCATTCTGTTGCAAATAAAAGATTTATGTTTTATTATGTCCTAATCCTGCTGCTTTGGTTTGTTTATTTGTTTGTTTGTGAGTTTTTTTGGTGGTTTGTTTTGTTTTTATGAAAAGCAGTACATGGGCCAGTACATGCATCTTCTGTGTGCTGACTTTTGCAGACAGCTAAAGTGCTTTGTTAACTCATGTCTCTCCAGTGGAACCAGCAGAACGGGCAGAGAAATTTTACCTGAAAATCTCAACACACAAGCCCCTTTTTACTATAGTATCAGTGAGAGGAGAACAGAATGTGTGCTTTGTGCAGCAGAGAGAATAGTGCCCAGTGGCCTGAACTTGTGAACCCGGCCCATATAGATGTAGTTTTGCATGGTCCTGTGCAGCTCAGTGGGCTTTTCAGTCTCTTTAGACTCCATGCTTTAGATAACAGAGTTGATTTGCTATAATGATGTTTGGCAACTGGCTAATCTCCAGGGATTTAAAATCCAATGACATTTTATGTGGCACTTTTGCTACTTATACTTAGCCCCTTAAGAAGGTTTGAAGGTAGATAATAGGCATACATTATTTATTTAGTCAACCAAGAACTTCAGAGTTCTCTCATCTTCCTCTGGACTTTCACAACTAAGAAGCCCAGGTTACACCCTCATGTCCACTGGGGTCTCAGTTCACCGGTGTGTGAGTTCAACTCTCCCTTGTTCTGCAAATAGCTTCTCAAATCCAGACACAGTGTAGAAATAGCCCCATCCTCTTCTTAAAAAAAAGCAAGCTGTGTAGGTTATAAAAGTAACTGAGTCAAGGCAGCTGATGCCAGCAGAAAAGCCTCTTAGACCAGAAGAGATGAGCAAAAGGGGCAAATGAAAAAATGTGGGCAAACACACGACGAAGTCTAGGCAGCGGCCCATGCCATTTTCCCTGCCACCTATGCGCTACAAAATGTGTGCCATGTTCCCAGGAACCTGGCAGGGGGGAAATCACAGCAAAGAGAAAGATGCATGTCTGAGCTATCTTTCTGTCTTAGTCTCTTCTCTGAATGTACTCGGAATTGTTGACCTGCTTAGGATGGCTGAGTGTGGTAGCAGCACAAGTTGTTATGAATTGCTCAGCTCACCATCCCACAGCTTGCTGTCCCCTCAGGCACGCTTCAGACACAAACTGGCACCATCCCAGTGCTTTCATGCTGAAAGCTGAGTTTAATTTCTAACATAATGATTTATTCATTGTAGTATTGGACAGTGGTACAGACTGACAAGCCTGAAGTTCGCACCTTGTGGTGTTTTTGAAGGGAGGTTTACGGTTCTGTGCTCCCTCAGCTTGGCAGCCTTGTTCACTGGTTTATGTGCTCAGCCAGGCTAGCTGGTGATTGCATCAGTTTGGTGCTTTGCCTCTTGATTCCTAAATCACAGTGCCTGCTAACAGGACAAATTCTGATACAGTGTCTCCTCACAGACCAAATTGACGCTGTCCTCACAGTTTCATCTGTGTCAGTTCCTGATACAGGAATGCATGCAAATTTGGTAATTAAGGACTAGTAGGGCTGTGGTTAGTAGGTGATGATTCCCTCCAGAAAATTGAAGGACTGGTCATGGCAAGGGCACACAAGAGGAGCAGATGTGCTGTGATGCTAAAAAAATTAGGATGGGACAAATAGCATTTGTTTGAGGTGGTGGTGGCGTCTATCCTAACCAGGATATATTGGGTTATATCTAGGGAGTGAAGGGAAGTACAGCCAAGGTCATTTGTTCCATCAGATTCTGTACACTGGCTGTATAAAGTAGACTTAATAAGGCTGTGAGGCGCTCTATCACTGCTACCATTTCAGCACAGTTCAACATCTGAAAACTGGAAATTAAGACCTGTCTCTGTATTATCCCTGGGGTCAGAACTGACATATTTATTCTCTTTTAATTAGTCACAGCCAACTCCAGGCTGGGTCAGGGGAGCCTGGAAGTGAGAATCTTAGAATGAGCATTTAAATCCTGCCTTACTGCAAGGGGATAAACAGAAGGGTAGCTTTGACTCTCTGACCTCCAACACTGTGTAGACTCTCCTAAGCATTAATTCCCACAGTATTTCCTATGAAGGATACACACACTATTAACTCTCAAAGAGAGAAGGGCAGTCTGGGGGTGACAACAGAACATGTATGTAATTTTATTTTTGGTTTCAGAAAAGGTAGGCCAGGCAGGGTGTGGATACAATGTCCCTTCCCATTCCCACTATGTTTGTGGGAGGTTCCCCTCACACAGTCAGGCACAGTTCCACTCTCAGGTTTGTAGTGGTACAGAGGTCCTGAGGCTCCTCTCAGTCAGTGGTAGACATGTCACACAGCTCTCCCATCTCACCCTGCCTGCAGTGAGGAACCACAGCACCAACAGGCCATCAAGGGGAGCAGCCTTTTCAGCTGGCACAGCAGGTGCTGAAAAGGCCATTTTACTTATATTATTGCATTCATTATAAGGTCATCCCCAATAATGATGCCATATGCAGAGGCTTCACACTGTGGTGGAGGGGAAAGGACAGGGGAGCACATAAAAGATACTGAAATCTTCTGTGAATCTCTGTTAGGTGTGGCAAGGAGGGGACCAAGTGGAAGTTTCCCTCTGTGCTTTCCTCTGCACACAGATAAATTTAAAAAAAAAAAAAAGCACTACAGTGATTTGCAAAGGTAATTAGAACACGGCTTTGGTCTATGTCCTCAAAAACCAACTAGAATAGGAATTTTTCACCAGTTGGAGGAGGGAGATAATGAACTATTGCAGTTATCTGAAAACAACTGGCAAAGATTTTTTCAGGATTTTTATTGACAGTGTTTGTGTCCATTCGATGTTTGCTTCCTATAAATATTCTGGCAGAAAAATTTACTGTCAAGAATGTGCTTCAAAACAGTCAATATTTAAAGTTTCCTCTGATAGCAGATTTGGAATCCTTCAAATTTTTACCAAACACTTTCATAGATACATTCAGTAGAGGCACAGAAATACCATGTGAATAACACATTAAATCCAAACTGGTTTGATTTTTTTTTAAATTTTTGAAAACCTACAGAAATCTGCTCACTAACAACCTACAGTTTTTGGAAATTATCCTCAGAGTAAGTTAAAATGAAAAATAAGGAAGGAATATTCAATTAGATTTGTGGACAGGAAAGAAATGGACTACATGTCCAAGTTAACTATTTAAATTTTTATTGCTGGAAATTTAGTTACTCAATTTACTGGTAACTATAAATCTATGAAGTATTCATGTCCCAATATGTTCTGTATTTTGAAATTATTCTTCCTAGTGTTTACCAGAGAGATTTTCACTTAAAAAGAAATGTTATAAATGAATGCAGGGTAAAAATATTAGCCCCCATCACCATTTTATTGACACTATTTTTTCATAATTTTAAGTAGTGACTTCTAAGTTAAACTTTTTCTATAGTTGTATTACTGTTAAACTACCTTGTGTCATAGGTTAGCAAGCATAGTCCCGGAAGGGATGTTCTTGCAAAGGGCTGCTTACAGCTTCCTCTGTGTCTTAACAGAACCTATCAGCTGGCCAGTCTGAATACGGACAATTCTTTGAGCCACTTAAAGTTGTGACTGCCTCTGTGATGCACACTTAAGAATAGACAACCCCCCCCTCACAGCTCTGTCTCATTTCCGGCGCTGGCACAGGCGGCTGCGGGCCCCGTGCAGGGGCCAGTGGGCCCGGCCAGGCCCTGCTTGGGCCAGGCTGGGCCCGGCCACGGCCATCCTGGAGCTGATGGGCCTGTTCTGTTACAGTGGGGATTACTGTAACATGCATATATCAAACCAGGGGTCCCGTGGAAAAGAAATATATATATGGACAGATTCTTGCTAGATGTTTCAGAGATGTTTATTTCCCCAGCTGCATGGCCGGGGCTCTGCCAAGGAACTCTCACAGTCTGGGACAGAGGGTCCTTCCCCGCACAGGGGAACACAAAACAACCAATGGGGAACGAGGCTGAGCAGGGGCAGGGAAACCCCATGTCTGACCCCTCAGGGCCCCTCTCCCAGGGCTACACGGCGGGGGAGGAGACCCCGACACTGTTCCACCTGCGGAACCCCCCCCACAGCCCTGCTGTGGGCAGCTGGAGTGGTCCGGCTCCCCCCCACCTCCAGTGCGGCCAAGATTCAGCTGAAGCTGCACCGCTGTCTGGCAAAGATCATGTGACCAACAGTGATAAGCTTCATTCCAGCTGCAAGGCTGAGGTGAGATTAACCCTTTTAGTGCTGTGAAGAGCTGAAAACCTGAGGGAGAAGAAAGAGGAGATGCTTAAAGCTGAAATTCTGTTGTAAAGCTGTGATATATCAGAGTACCCATTGCAATTTCATGAAGGCATGGGGGGTGGAGCGTTCAACTTGTACTTGTGAGCAAAAGCACCTGCGCTGAGATAGCCAGATGCTGACACAGCTGTAATTTCATGAGAAGTTTGGACAGGGAGAGATGGAAGCGATGAGGACTTTTGCTCCAAAGGGGAAAGGAGAAAACCTCAGTTCCTAGAGATGCTCCCAGAGATAGTCCTGGAGATGAAGATGAGGAAGACCCTTTGCTCCCAGGAAAGGAGAAGGGTCTCTGTTCTTAGAGATGAAATGCTCCCAGAGATGGGTGAAGAGAACTTTTTTTTCTGAACGGCTCAACCTTAAAATTTTACCCCAGTAATTCAAGAGTGGACCCTCGAAAGCAGTTGTGGGAAAAGCTGCAAGTCATGGGAAGGGACTTACATGTGAGCAGAGAACCAACCCGGGCAGCTGTCTCGTTGTGATAATGTTTTCATAGCATGGGCAAGAGAGACTCCTCTTCCTAAATGGACTGAACAAGGTTATTATGGAAGTGGTAAACAGACTGAACACCTCAAGGGTTGTCTTTTTACATTGTCAGTGGGAGAAGGGAGAAAGGTGGGGGGAGGAGAAGTGCTCTGAAGGTGTGGTATGATTTTTTTTTCTTCTTATGGGTTTGTTAATAAACTTCTTTATATTCTTTCAAGTTTGGTGCCTGTTTTGCATTTCTCCTAATTCTTATCTCACAGAAGGTAAACAGTAATGAGTATTTTGGACCAAACCACTACACCTTGTCACTGCTATTCCACGTGGTGAACTGGACAGACCAAACTCTCTGTGGGTTTTATTTGACCTTATGTGGCTTCTAGTGGTGTAATTCTATCATTATCTCTTATCTCATAACTGAGTGCAGACCTCACAGCAGCAGTACTTCCTTCAGCACACTATTGATCATATTAGTCTCTTCTCCCTTCCTCCCAATTCCCTTCATCTTTCTAACCTTTTCAACAATTTACTTGTTCTTTCTTTCTACTGTATTAAAACAAGCCTATAGTCTGAGCCATTTATTTCTGTTTCTTATTTTACAGATCTTCTTGTTGAGTCGGAAAGTCTTGACAACAAATGAAAAACTACTTCAGCTTAAGGCTGACCACTGAAGAGAGGTTTCTGTACATACGTGATAGCACATCATGCCATTTGTGCCACAGAGGCTCCTTGGGACCTTCTCCAATGTAGCTTCTGACAGATTATGCAAAACAAACAACATACAGAATTCTAAAACACATGTGCCTTGCACCTAAATAAATTAATAGAAGCTGTCAATTTCAATAAATACATAGATTTGAAAAAAAATATCGGTTATATCTTCCCACACCCACATTTCATAAATTCAGGCACCCTCACACTTCATCATATGTACTGTGTGCTACTTTTCTGGCAAATAGCCTGGAATTTAAAATAATATGTGAGTTGCTAATTTATTTTAGGCTCTACACATCCATTTAGGGGACTGGCTGTTGAAACACTACTCTTATCCATCCGGTCTCTAACTAAACTGATTAGCTGCATACAGTGCAGACAGCACTGAACACTATGAATTTAAAGAAGCAGCCTACCTCACAGCAAAAATTGTGGGAGTGAGCTAATACAGCTTTGGGATGGATAGCAGAACTTTATTGATGTGATTTCTAGTCTGAAAATTTTTCTAACTATTGAAGCTCTTTGTGCTTTTCTGCAGGTTACCAAAAGGACAAAAACTTGAAACAAAAGTTGGCATTTAATCTCGTTTTCACTTCCTCTCTTAAAACAAGAAAACCATCCTTTTTTCAGTTTCACATGGAACTTCACGCTTTGTTGTGAATTTGCCCCTCTCCATATTCCTGTCGTTGTCTCTGTGTGATTTGGTCTGAGGGTGGAGGGGTTAGAGAAACAACTTGAAAAGAAAACCTTAGGTAAGCTAGACAATGCTGTACTGCCCCAAATGAATTCTGTGCCCCTTCTGCACAGGAGGAGACATTGAAGATCAGAAAAGGAGAAGTTTCTCCTGCTTTTCACAGAAAAGGATCACAGAATAATTTAGATTAGAAAAGACCTTTAAGATCATTGAGTCCAACCACAAATGTAACACTGTCAAGTCTATCACTAAACCATGTCCCAAAGTACCACATCTACATGTCTTTTAAATACCTCCAGGAATGGTGACTCAAACACTTGCCCGGGCAGCCTTTTTCACAGCTTGACAACAATTTCAGTGAAGATTTTTTCCCTAATATCAAATCTAAATCTCCCCTGGTGCAACTTGAGGCTATTTCTGCTCATCCTTTCATTTGTTACTTGGCAGAAGAGATTGGCCCCCCTCTGAGTACAGCCTCCTTTCAGGCAGTAGCAGGGCAAGGCAAGACTTCCCTAAGCCTTCTTTCCTTCAGGCTAAACAACCTCAGCCACTCCTCATAAAAACTGTGCTCCAGACGCTTCTCCAGCTATGTTGCCCTCCTCTAGACTCACTCCAGCACCTCAAAGTCTTTCTTGTAGTGAGGGGTCCAAAACTGAACACAGGATTCAAGGTGTGGCCTCATCAGTGCTGAGTACAGGGGGGTGATCACTGTCCTGGTCCTGCTGACCGCACTATCCCTGATACAGGCCAGGATGCCATTGGCCTTCTTGGCCACCTGAGCACATGCTGGATCATAGTCAGTGGCTGTCAACCAGCACTTCCAGGTCCTTTTCTTCTAGGCAGCTTTCCAGCCACTCTTCCCCAAGCCTGCATTGCTGCATGGGCTTGTTGTGGCACAAGTGCCTGACCTTGTTGAACCTCATAAAATTGGCTTCTGCCCATTGATCCAGCCTGTCCAGACCCCTCTGCAGAGTCTTCCTGCCCTCCAGCAGATCAACACTCCCACCAAGCTTAGTGTCATCTGCAAACTGACTGAGGGTGCACCTGATCCCTTCACCCAAAACATTAATAAAAACATTAAACAGTACTGGGTCCAGTACAGAGTCCTGGAGAACACCACCAGTGACCAGCTGGATTTAACTCACCATAAATTCACCATAATTCTCTGGGCCAGGCCATCCAGACAGGTTTTTACCCAGAGAAGAGTATACCCATCTAAGCTATGAGCAGTCAGCTTTTCCGGGAGAATACTGTGGGAAACAGTGGCAAAAGCTTTACTGAAGTCCAGGTAAACAACAGCCACAAGTCTTTCTCTCATCCAGGTGGGTTACCTTCTCATAGAAGGAGATCAGATTAGCCAAACAAGATTTGCTTTTTCTCTTCCTCTCCAAAGTGGCTTGTTGCGTTGCGTCTTTTTGACCAAAAAATTAATTAATTGGGAGCCTGACCTCCTACCATATTGCAGGTAGGAATAAGAGCTCAAATACTTCCTAATTGTCCACAATTTATCTCTGGTTCTCTTGTTGGAAGGCTTTTATTTCCATAGATAAGGTTACAGTTGACTTGCTCCACAATCTACTGTGCCATCGAAGTCAGTAGGAGCTTTGCTACCAAATGAGCTGCAAGCCGGAGGCAATCCATAATTAGTTACCTCCGATTGCTACATGGAATTTGCTCTGTAATGGCCACTGAATTATTATTCTCTGCTAATCTGTATCTGACTAAAGACTCAGACAGAGTATTCCTGAGCACTACCTGTTCCCAGGGAAGTTAATCAAATCACAATTGCTGCTCTTTTATGTCAGAAATAGGGGATGAGTTAACATAAACCCCACTAAATGTAAGCTAAATAACAGGTCCAAAAGAGACAAAACCATGGATGACTGTCTGCTGTGGCCAGCACAGGGTCAGTAGCACCTAGGCTATGCACACATTTAGCATGAGGAGCAGCAGCAGCAGCTCAGAACTCCTCCACCACCCCCCGCTGCCACAGCACTGTCTGATCACCTCCTGCCTGCATCGCGTCTGACTAACAACCAGCTGCCTCAGCCCTGCACTCAGAAACACCAGCCAAAAATTCATTTAAACCAAATGGGCCCTCATTACTCTCAGAGTCCTCTTGCTGCAGCATAGCATGATGCTGGGACTAGGTATTATTTTGTTTTAATCAGTGTTGCTGATATCTGACCGAGAAGGGAAGAGAGAGAGCAAGGATTCC
This sequence comes from Corvus kubaryi, assembly GCF_017639235.1. Taxonomy (NCBI): domain Eukaryota; kingdom Metazoa; phylum Chordata; class Aves; order Passeriformes; family Corvidae; genus Corvus; species Corvus kubaryi. The sequence goes on from NW_024581081.1 coordinate 2,692,649, forward strand.
ACTGCAGCTTTTAATGTGGCTCTAGTGAGATGCTGTTATATATTGGGCTGTGTCTCAGTATAGGGGCTTATTTGACAGGCCCTGTCATCATCTACCTCCAAGATTATCATTCATGCTGCTGGAAAGACAACTTTATTGGACTAAATACTGGCATGTGTCTGTATGGCCCACACAGGTAAAGAGTCTCCTTGGGCTGTGTGTCTGAGTCACTGCGTGGGTGTAACAACTGCACTAGTTATTATTAATCTCTCTGAAACCTCTTTACAGTGATTAAGGGAGCACTGTATGAAAGCAATCTGCTTTGTGGGCTCTCGCCAAGGAAGACCCACTAAGCAGATTTTGTTGGATCCTTCAGCCAAACTGCTCTTTTCTTGGCAACTGAAATGTGCATCAACATAGATGTAATGTCAATTTCCAGCATTTTTGTAATGTACTTTATTCAGATTATTTGGATGCTACACAAACCACTAATTCAAATCACAGTATTTAACATTGCCAGTCACTCTTCTGATGTGCCAGTGTATATAAATAAACCTGAGCAGGAGACAAGAGGTCACATTTAAAAGATGTATAGAAGGGAAAATAGTGTGTTCTTTTTGCTTCCAACTCCCTTCTTGTGAATAAGTGACTTGAGTGAGGCATTTCAATATGAGATGAATGGCAGGTACATGTCAGCAGGTGATGGACTCCCTGCAAATCATGGCCAGAGCAGCTCAGCAAATTGCCAGGGATCTGCTCAGCTTTTCTCCAAACTGGGCATTTGGGGAGCAGAAGAGCCAAGCTCTCACTGAGAAAGCCATGAAGCTGACATCATGTGACAATGGCCTGTAGCTACATTGAAGTTCTGGTAACCCTGGTTTTGGGTGAAAATAATGATCACATAGAAAGCTTTAGCCTATGTATGTCACTAAACAGGCCTGGTAGCTAGTTTGTCTGAGTCAGAGGAAGACTCTAGTAGGTTTCACCTGACACGTTTCCTTTGAGCTGTGGTATCTTTTAACTTCTGTTTACTCCTGTAAAGAGTCATATATATATATATATAAATCTGTCTTTTAGTAAAGCTCAGCCTTTTTCTCTCTTCCCATGTCCATTTCTAGCAATAGATCAAAGCCTGGGTCTACTATTCCACTATGTGCCTCATGACATCTTGTCCTCACATACCAGAAAGTGACTGTCTCTAAAGCAACTTTATGAGGATAAGTAAAGCAGAGTAAAATAGCAGCAAACTGAATTTTTTCTATCTTTGTCTGTCCCAGGAGGGTTAGGCTGGAGAAAAACAAGACACTCTGAAGGAAGCAAAAAACAAGAAAAAGAAACCAGACTATCTCTAGAAGGGAGAAAAAAAAAGAATATAACCTTAGGCAGAATGTCAAATAGATATTTGGAGTTCGGAGTGCTCCACCAGCCTGACTATACTCAACTTTGACCACATACAGCAGTATTTTTTATATCACCAGCTTTTTGTCATCAAGTAATTAGTGTTGTTGTGATGTGCCATTTTCTTCCATATAACTGCATTCACTACACATCCTATGGTCATTTCAGCTTCTATTGCATTAAAGTACTTAACAGAAGTCAGTTGCTTTCTGACTTCATATATTCAGTGTACTGGGGTTGTGTTTTGGGTATTTTTTTTGTATTTCCAAAGAGCAAGTGATCCAAAATAACCAGGTAGCCTCTGAAACTCATTTCTTCCATCTAGAAGACAAACAAGCTTACCCTTAAGAAAACACAAAAGAACAGACACACAGGAAACTCTTTGCTAGCTTTATTTTGTGCCATATGTCATAGTATCATAGACTCATAGCATCACGAAATGGTTTGGGTTGGAAAGGACCCTAACAATGATCTCATTCCAAACCTCCTGCTGTGGGCAGGGACACCTTCCACTAGACCAGGTTACTCAGAGCCCCATCCAGCCTGGTCTGGAACACTTCCAGGAATGGGACATTAACAGCTTCTCTGGGAAACCTGTTCAGTGCCTCACCACCCTCACACAATTTCTTCTAATCTGAACCTACTCTCTGTCAGTTTGAAGCCATTCCCCCTTGTCCTGTCATACTCTTGTAAAGATTTGCTCTCCATCAGTTTTGTAGGTTCCCTTCAGGTACTGGAAGGCCACAAATAGGTCACCCTGAAGTCTTCTCCAGGCTGAACTGTCCAAATTATCTTCCCCTTTCCTCACAGGAGAGGTGTTCCATTCCTGTAATCATGTAAGTGGCCCTCTTCTGGACTCACTCCAACAATTCGATGTCTGTCCTGTTCTGAGGGCCCCAGAGCTGGATGCAGCATTGCAAATGGGGTCTCATGAGAGCCAAGCAGAGAGGCAAAATCCCCTCCCTGCTTTTGACACAGACCAGGATGTGATTGGTTTTCTGGGCTGTGAGCACACACTATCAGGCCATGTCCAGCATCTCATCCACCAGCACCCCCAAGTCCTTCTCGGCAGGGCTGCTCTCCATCTGTTCATCCCCAGCCTGTACTGATAGCACAGGTTGCCCTGATCCAGGTGCAGCATCTTGCACTTGGTTTTCTATAATGTCATGAGATTCCCATGCAACCACTTCTTGAGCTTGTCCAGGTCCCTCTGGTTGGAATCCCATCCTTCAGGTGTGTCAACCATACCACTCAACTTGGTGTCTGAGGGTGCACTTAGTGATGTCATATCCTTCTGTCTTCGTGTACATAACCATAAAATGACACTGACTAAATAAATTTACATACAGAGGTGTATTTGGCTGTATAAAACTGTGCATCCTTGAGTGATTCTCAAAAAGAGATACGTAGTCAGGTATCAGCCTGCCTCTACAGCAGGCTGAGGAACTATCTTTACCACATTTGATATGGTGCCAGTTATGCCATTTTAGTCTCATCTGTTTTATCAATCTGCATCAAGAGACTGCCTAGTGATGATCTTGCCCCTCTATACTGCACACAGAGTGATGTATGATCATTGGTGCAGTAGGGTGAATACCCTAACCCAGCTTCTCCTTTGTGGCTCTGGTCCTTGCAACAGTAAGCAAGACAATGTTGGGCAAGCCTCCTTTGTTGCCCCTAGAACCTCTGCAAGGGCTAGAAATGGTAAAGTCTGTTGTTAGGGCTTTGGACTGATGATATTTAAATGAAAGTCAATTTCTAAACTTCAAATATTGTTAAAGAAGTAGGATGATGAAGACTTGGCTGAAAGAAAAAACCCAAATACAGGTATGTGCACTAATGAAGTCATAGTATCCAACACCAGTCCTTTATGAGTTTGCCTGTTAATAGTGGAGGAGCAGGGGAAGCATTAATGACCCCTTGACCTCCCCAGTAAATCCACACTTGAAAAGGAGGGGATTAAAATGTCTTAAAAGTCATGTGCTAGGAACTGAGAGAACTTAACATTTTCCTTATGCTGATGTCAGATGACTTTCCCAACCCCTACATCAATTATACATACTCCACCAGGTTAAAACTGAAGCCCACGAGTGCTGGTATGTTAAGGTAAGATTTCTTGTAAAAAACTTTAGGTCTCTTGCCTTGGCATGGCTCCACCTTACTGCCTTTGTCTAGGGGACTGCTATGAAACACCTGAACTGCCTACACAGGTTATCATGGTCCTCTTCTCCATTTTGACCACTTTTCCATTTTGTGAGAGAGTACGTTAAGGTGTGATCCTCCCAGTGGAGAAGACCCCTTCCAGCTTTACAGACCACTTGTGCAGGGCTTAGTCAGTTCCTCTTCCTGAAAATGGAGTGAGAATTCATCCAAATTACCATCTCTGTTTAGCAGCATGATAACAAAATTAAAAAGAGGAAATACAAGCATAGCTGTAACCTACCTGGAGAGAGATGAGAAATATAAAACTCTACCAAGGAGTACAAAGGAAAAAAACAAGTTCCGTGTGGTAGAAAGGAGAAGATATAATAATCAGCATGCTAAAATTATGTGTATTAATGATTATAAGGAAATATTTTATAAGATACAACAAAAATAAAATCAAAAATAGATGTTCAAATAATCTAAACCCATAATCTCTCAGAAAGGCCAAATTCTTTTCCATGTTAATCTCAAATGTCTATGTGACACCAGTAAAACCTTGTCTGATATTACGATAAAGACAAAGTGGAAAAAGAATTACCCCAAAACATAAGCAATCTGCCTCTGTTCAGTCTTCCAGGAATAAAGTTATAACTTCTGTGACTAACACAAATGACTGAAGATTTTTACAGCCACCCTGTCCGTGCAACACTCAGCTGCAATGAAATTGCCTTCTTATTCCAGAGAGACACAAAATTTAACTTGTAGCCATCTGAGAGCTGCTTGCACAGTGCCACATTTGTACTGAGGAAAAAAAAATAAACCAAACTAGGCTCATATTTTTTTGTTCACATCCTTTTAGTTCCTGTAAAATTATATCCACAGGAGCTTGGAAATGTAATTTATTACTTTATGTTACTTAATACATATATATATATATATAATTATATTGTAGTTATTATATAAGTACAAATGAGTGATAAATTTCATTACTGAAGGAACCCCTCCATTGCCATCCACTGAGTCTTAAAACAGCTGCTACTTTCTCACCAAATTGGAGGCAGATTCAAATCTTGGTTGCCCTAAATGTATTTCCAAAGTAGTATCAACTTCTCCAAAGCCTTTTGAGGAATTCATGTCATGTGTTGCTCCCTTATGCTGTATACAATGATATATCAGCCCATGGGCTGTTATGGCTCACTGACTGGTACTTACTTATGCTGTCCGTAGTCACCTTGGATGGCATCTCACTGAATATGTATATGAATACTCTCCCTCAAGGAAAAGCAACCACCTGTAGGCTCTGGAGCAGCGTCTGCAGAAAACCATGATTTCATCCTGGTGGGGACCTGAGTGCTCAGCCATTATGGGTGCTCACCAGCACATGTAGAGGAACCCACCTTTTGTTCAAAGCCTGGCTGCAGAGTCTGAACCAGGAAGGTCTATGGGCTGAGGCTGCATGAGGCTGCACTGTGAAAAAGGGCTGTGCAGTGTCAACAGCTAAGACTGAACAAATTTGGTTATACTTTATGCTGCAAACTTTTGAGTTTGCTTTAAAAGCGGTTTCATTCAATTCATTTATTTTCTGTTTTTAGTGAGGTCAAAATATTTTCAATATAAAAGTAATCTTCCAAACAAAAAAGTTATTTATCTATTTGATATTCTTTATCTATAAGGTATTTGTATTTCTGAACAAGACACTGTAATGCACAACATATCAGAAGCAGTACACATATTTTAGTAAGGCTTCAGGACAACAGGTGAATGAATTCTTCAAATCAACCTAGAGATAATTTTTAGGATGCTAAATATTTTTTCCAGTTTGAAAACTCAGGTTTTGCCATATGTGCAAGGGAAATAAGGGACTGAAAATGGCGTAATAGCCACATTTTTGACAAATAGCCTTTATCAACAACAGGGAAAAAAACCCCAAACCACACAAAACCCTAAAAACTAGCATTATTGTAAATTGTATATTTAACAAAATGGAAAAGTAACTGTGTCTGTCTTTGACAACTGTCCATCTTCAATATAATCAATTCTCAAAAAGTCATTCAGGAGTAGTTTATCTGAAATTCCTTTGAAGACCTTCTCTACTCTCTTCCCACATAAGAAGACTTGGCCCACTCTGCTATGCAAGCACAGAGCAGAGCAGCCTGCATTTGTGAGGAAAGTGGTATTACTTTAATTTCTTTGTGTGCTGACATTGTTGCCTAGTGATATTCTTCACTTTGCCCAAGGGGACATACATCTCACCTCCACAAAAAATCATACGACAACAGGACCTTACACATAATTTAAATAAAACAAGACATCCTCTTCAACTGAGCAAAATGAAGCCCCATTTGGACGTTTGGAAGGCACTCAAATATCCAAAGGTTTGAGAAGTGGCTCCTGCAGATTTTGAGAAGCTTGAAAGAGTGTCTTAGGGCAGCCACAGCCCCCTCTGAAAGAAGGATGTGGACAAGGCCAGAGCACTGGGTTGTGTGCAGCCCAAAAGGCACCAGCTCCACTGCTTCCCCTGCTGCCTGGAGAGGAGGGAACAAGAGCACCCCATATGTACAGCAAAACATGACAGAGCTGGTGTTTTAATGCTGTGAGCACAGAAAAAGCATGAAGAGGCTCTTTGTGCCCAGTACCCTGCTCTACACCCAGTCTGGTAGGTGGCCCTGCAGTGCCCAGATTCCTCTCCCTTTCACCTCTCCCTCTTGTAGTGCAGAGCAGCTATGAGAGAAAGTGGAGGATCCTGCAGGGGGTAAACCTCACTGCTGCTAGTCTGGATTGTGAAAGCTGCCAGGAGCTGTTCTTTCCAACCTGAGGGAGATACAGCACTGTCATGGAAAAGAATTATAGGAAGACCCTTCCAGCTACAAAATTGTTAAAAACCCTACAGGGTTTCCAACTGTTTGTTTTGTTATTTTGGAGTTTTTGGGTCTTTTTTTCTGAATTTCTAGCTTTGTTCATGGACCATTGTTATAATCCTATATAATAGAATCTTCAAGTCTCTTGCTGTGCTTCATTTGCAACTGTGTGGTGTACGTAGCAACTAGCAGCTGATGTACTGTTATCTGGTCTCCAGTCTTCAGCATAGTTTATTGTACTTTTTATTCTCCATATGCCACAGAAAGTCAGTCAAATTCCTAATCTCCTTACACAAAAACCAAATTTGAATTGTGAAGCCTAACAAATACTGAAATGCCTGATGAAATTTCTGTGCACTTGCCCTGGCGTGTGAGTGTTTGTGCACGTGTACGTGTGTGAGAGGCCAAGAGAGGGAAAGCATTCTTTCAAACCCACCTGAGCAATCCAGGATTAGAGATTTTGGCAAATATACTAAAATATATTGAAGAAACAGATTTGATTTGTAGCTGCAAACAGTTATCTTTTTCTGAAGGTGAGTTTTCATAATAAGTATGCATATTCTTCCACAGCAATGTAAGCAAACACCAGCAGAGCCCCAGCCTTGCCTTAATTATTGTGATACATTTTTGTGCCTTGTAAACAACTATTTATTGCCATGTTTAGATCAAGAAGGTGGGAACAGGGAACTGTGACTGATTAAAAATTTCAAAAATTAGAAAAAAGTAAGACTAGAATCTTAATAATGAAGAATATGGTCAACAGAATGACTTTCAAGAACAGGGTTTTAAAGAAAAATATAATATTCAGACACATGCTCTGTAATTTGGATGAGCTCCTGATCTTGCTAAAGCAAGTAGAAAAATTGATTTCTTAATGTGACATGTGAAAAAAAGAAACATTTCTATGCAGCGTCCTTGTATTTGGACAGGAATTTTTTTTAAAAAAAGGTTTCAGTAAACCCATTGCTTTTTGGAAAAATTAAAACCTCTCTCTTAACAACACAAACTGAAAATAAATATAGTTTTGCTGGAACCCTGGATTTTTTCAGTGTGTGTGTGATAGAGATAAACATAAATAAAGTAAAGCAATTTCAATAAAAAGGAATTAAAAAGACATTTTACATCAAGTTCTCTTTCCATTGTCTCCCTTGACAATAATTTCATGGTATCTCTACTTTCTGCCAGTTTATGGCTGTGACTTCTCTTGAGGAACGTCAGCATCCATAAAGGCTGAGGTTTCAATGTTGCCTTTTCCTGCAACAAACCATCTACTTCATGACCTGCCCATGTTACTAATAATTCAGGATAAAGATCAGGCAATGGACGTGACTCCCTGGGTTCCTCATGAACGTGGAGTTGAGCAGAAGTGCCAGTGCCAGAGGAACTCCTCCCTGACAGCCTTTGGAGGGCAGCTCATCACATTCACAGTTTGATAAGCATTGCCATTCCACTCTCACCTCCCCACATAGATGCCACATTACTGCATTTGATTAATTACTGCATTTAAGTTTCACAACATCTCTGCAAATGGAAAATTTCTGTATCACCTCTATAAAGGGTAAACTTAAAGACAGGAGTGGCTGCAGTACAATTTATTTGGCTAAAGGTAGCTATCCATAATAGATATGACCACTACAAACATGGCCACCCTGCGGTGGCCAGAAAGAAACAGTTCCCTCTGAGGCATGTTTATCTCATCCTAAGACAGGAATGAAGTAAGTCTGATGCACTGTGCTCTAGACATATTTCCTTCTCTTAATTTCTGGCTTCTGGAGGGAGACAGATGTGACAGTCTCAGATATACAGTAGAGTCATCTGTGATGAGGTGATCCTCACATAATTTCCACCCTACTTGCCAAACTCAAAGAAAGCTTCCACTCCAAGTGAGATTTGTATCCAGGTCATCCAAGTACCAAACACAAGCAAACCAAAAAGAAATCTTTGTCCAGTACCACAGAGCACAGGTGTGAACAGACCTTGGTGTATGCAGTGTGGCATGTTAGGAAAAAGAAGGACAATGATGGGAAGAGGGGAAAGAGAAGGATGCTATTTTAGCAGTAGGACTTCCCTCAGAGGCTCTTGGGCACCTTCACCACAGGGAAATGGACATCTCCTCTTTCAGCCTCACACACAGCAGAATTCAATGTGCGCAACCTGGAAGCCACGGTGAGTTCCAGTAAAATTTCCTACAAAGGAGGAGAGACTTTAAAGCCTCCTGGCTGTTATCACAGCAGCTTAGTTTCAAAAACAGAGAGCCAAAGAAAATCAGGGAGCCAACACTTAAAGGCCTTTGAGACTCTCTTCTGTCTCTGCAGCTCTTAAACAAAATGGTTGGAGAGACTGTGTGGCAGGGAGTTTGTCCTGGGCACAGCCCTGCGACTCCTCGTGGCACAGCCAGGCAGTAGGGATGGTCCTGGGCCGGTCCATCCATGTCTAAAACCAGGCACAAGTTGGCGCTGTTCTCAGCAGATGATCCATGTACCTGAAGTCATTTCTCACCTCTAAATAAGCTTCCTGGGATTCAGCTGAGCTGTTAGAAGATTGCCATGCTGCTTTTGTCACCTTGGAGGAGTGGCTACCTGGAAACAGAGTCTAGACAATATTAAGAGAATAAAAGCGGGTATTTATTGAGGGCCTTCAGTAGGTACACCTTGGGCAGTCAAAAAGCCTCCGAGGGGCTCCACCCAAGATGGACACTGGGTCACGGATTTTTCACACTTTTATAAGTTTGGTCCAGTTGCACATCAGGGTTAATTCTCCAATTACAGTTTCAGGTAATGAAATTACCCCAAGTTTGTTCCCCCTCCCCAGAGGCTCAGTTTACATATTTCAGGGCCTGGGACAGCAAGGTGTCCTTGAGTCCAGGCCCAGAGAAGGTTTGTTATGTCTAACCAGAATGGGAGAATACTAGCTAGCAGGCTAGGGAGTTTTAGAATTACAGACTAAAGGAGTATAGGACCTGTAAAGTATAAAAGCTAAGTCCTAAGGCATCACTTCCTCCACTAGTGGTGTCCAACGCCAGCAGTACTCAAGTGCCCTCAGGAGCATTATTGTTTCTGTAAGCAATAAGAGGAGAGAGTGAGCTTTAGGAGTTGGATATTTTATTATTTTTTGTCTGTAAGAAAGGCTGTTTGTCATACTCAGGTAAGGCAGACATAAGATGTTGCTTAACTATATGTCACAACATATGAGTACAAGCCAGAGGCACAAAAATGTAAGCCTCAGCTTTGCCTTTGTTGCTACCCCCCATCCCTCTACCTTCTGATAATTTTTATGTAGATAAACATTAATTTTCTCTTTTCAGTCCCTTTACTTTGTTTCCTACTATTTTTTTTTCCTGCCTTCCCTGTTGCCAAAAGAATGCACAATTTTGCAGAAGGATAAAACCAATTTTTGATTGCAGACAAGAGGAAAATCCTGCACGGACTCATCTTTCCCCTTCCCAGCCAAGGAGACCTGAAAGAAAGTATGAATCATCCCACGTGTTTGCACAGCCATGTCAAACCTACCTGGATTTGAGGCATGGTGCAGAGTTTGTGCTTTGTTCTGATATTTCCTGGGCAAAGAGGCAAAAGGCAGTTTGGCCAGCTTTGCCCTCATCTCACAGCCAGAGTGAAGGACCATACCTCTTGGGAGAAACCAGCCTTGCCCTGTCCAGGGTCCTAGTAAGGTTCATCGCTCCCTTTTGGGAGCAAGAGAAGGGTTGAAGAGACACCAAGGGCCACCCACCTCTGAGCCTTAGGTCCCTTCAGGCACTCTAATCCCTTCTGGTTTTGAAGGCTTTTCCTACCATCATATCTGCCTACCCTGTATTTTCTTCTCTGCTCCTTTTCTTTCTCTCCTCCTGCCCCCTTCTAGCACCCCCTTTCCAATAAAATGCGGCACAGGGAGGCAGAGCAGTCTGGCACTGGCCTTTCAATATATTTAAATACCAGCAATTCACTGAGCTGGAAAATTGTAAATCTGCAATTTTATTGAAAAAGGTGGTCACCCCGTTCTTTGGAGCCATGTTCAGAGACAGCATAATAATTAATGGACCTTTATGCAACACAGAAGCAAAGAATGGCAAATTTATTAAGACTGGTAAGATGATATTTTTAATTTCTAAGAAACCAGATTTCCATATCTAGTTTTGCTTATTGTTACGTGAAAAGAAAGGCTGTTAAAACCATCCTGTGCAGGTAAAAACATTGTCATATAACCTTTCTTTTTCCCTTGAACTAACACGGGTGAGGACAGCAACTGGCACTGAGGGATTAGTAATGTCTTCTAACAGTGTGCATGAGATGCCTACTCTGCACCATGTCTAGACACCTTCCTTAGCATTTCATGTAACAACATTTCAAACCAAACCAGAGACAGACCAGTGCTGTCAGCACAGCTCATTTTAGTTATAAAGGGCATGCTTACTTGATGTGCTGCTAGGAAAGTTAAGCAAGGCACACAAACCATAAAAAAAGCTTTCAAGTGGGCAATATAAAAGGGGAAGCAAAAGCCACCAAAGCAGAAAATAAAGGTGAAAGGCTTCAAAGGTAGGACAGGAGTCCCTCACATAGAAGGGGAGTATAAATGAAATGAAATAAAGCTTGTCATCATCCTTTTTATAAAATGTGGGTGGACCGATGTAGCTGTAGTGAATTATGACAGTGCTGTGAATTATGTGTGCAAAGAGTTACTAGACAGATGACATAACCCCAGTATAGGGGACAAAAAGGCCACAGAGCTGTACAACTGGCCGCAGAAATATGGAACAGGTGATGAGAGATGAAGCACCATCTTCTTTAGGAAAACCTTTTTGAATTAAGGACATGGTATGAACTTAGAGCGGAGCACCTCCTCCAGAATAACTAAAACTGCATATCGTTATTCTGAAAAGAATGCTTTCTCCAAATTAGCAAAGACACTTTAGCAGGAGCATGTCTTCCAGAAGAAGTCCTTAAACAACTAAGCCCTGTGAGTAAATAAGTACTGTGCAGAGAGGATGGGGAATATAGCAGCTCTAGAGCAAGCTCTTTGTTGCTGAGGGCCACTTCCATTTTCTAGAAAATTAAGACTTCCTAACACCCAAATGAAATGGCTGGCTGGGGTCTGACACTTCAGTGCTCTTGGAAAGAGTTCTGCCAAGTAAAGATAACTGAAATGCCAGGTAAAAAAAGACTTCTTCCACCCATTCTGTTCTCCTTATTCTGGCAGTTCTGCCATTCAGTCTCTGTAACACATCCATCATTCAGGACCTGAGTTATGTGCTTAGTCCCTCATTTACACAGCAAGCCCTGCAAACGTTGAGCATAAGGGTGTGAGCTAGTGGTATCTGTCAAGAGAAACTATTAATCCAACCCCATGATATTTAAAAATATCTAGATATTTAAAAGTAGAAGAGCACTTCAATTTATTTCTCTACCTATAAGCTGCATAATTTAGGAATATAGCCTGTGGACTAAAACAAGATCATCTGCTGTGAGCTTGGAAAAACAAATTATTATTGCCTGTTATCATCTTTACATAAATATTTGGGAAATTTATATGTTAATGTTGTATCTTGTCAAGGATTCTCTCTTCTGTTAGCCCCACAGCCTCTTCAGGTTCTTATTTTCTGTGCTCGCAGTAGCTGCATATGGTTATAGCAAATCAGGCCTGATGAACCACAGGCACTTTCACACTTGTTTCCATATCTGGGTGAAGCACTTGGTGAGAGGAGCCACTCAGGCATATGGCCTGTAATAAGCTGAGCTCCAATGAGTTGGAACCTCCTGCTTCAATGGCTATTTGGCCATTTGTTTTCTTGCTGCAGCACTTTGATTATTTTCCTCCCTTTGACAGAATGATGAAAGCAACCAGAGGGTTTATGTACCACCTCCACCAAATGTTACCATATTCCAATAGTCAGGTAGAAAAACAGGGAGATGATCAGGGGAAAGGTGCCCACTGACTCGTCCTGAGGATTGAAAGCACATATTCTGCAGAAAGAGAGACTAATGTAGACGCAGTCAAAACTTCCCAAACCACCTATGGTGGCTTTTGGTGATCTTTCAGCTGAGGCTGTCCATGAAGCAACTGGCACTCTCAGTTTTCTCTCTTACACCAAACTGGGACAATTATTTTTACAGTACATGTCTTCATTAATTATTACAGAATTTAGTTTAGAAGCACATCAGCTCAAAGGCATTTGAATAGTTTAATCCATCTCAGTGAAAAGTATTACTTATAGCAAGCAGGTGACAAACCTAGTACAATGGCAGAATAAGAAATAAAGCTGATTTTTTTCAAACGTGTGAAAAAAACAGGTCTTTGCACAACACAAACATACAACAGAAACAAGCAAGAAAAAACTAAGCTTTATCCCTGGCCTAAACAATCCCAAGCAAAATAATTTCAGAGGAGAATTCAAGGGGACTTCCAGTAAATTAGTTCTTGTTTCTTCTTCTCACGCCTATATCTTAAGCACACAAGCTAATCAAATGTTTATTGCTACTGAAGATACAGGACAACAGCTGTGTTGCCTTTGGAGCCCCAGGACAGCACAGAGAGAATTCTACATTTGTCCTGATTGGAAGCAACTGAAAAGTTTTACATCAAACTGTTTTGCAACCGAGAGGCGAGCTTTCAGTTGCAGTGAATTATTCATTAAATGGTTCTGCTTCCCATAGAACATTTCAATTTTTCATTGAAAACCTGAGCAGGCAAACCAAGAAACTGCATGAAATACTTCAGTTCTGAAGAGCCATCACAGCACTCCAGAGATCCTGTTCTGTTTCTTTGTTGGGGACTTTGCCTCTCCACCAAACTCCATTTCCCAAATACACTGGCCAGGCAGCAGTGCTGATGCATACCTTCCCACCTATGCAAGAAAGGAATTCTGTTAATTATGGAACATGTAATGAAGTCAAGGACTCATCACTGTGTGTTTATTTGTTGGGACTTGAAATCTACCACCTAACTCAGTCATTGTTTCCATTGGATAGGGGGGAAAAATGCATGAGGAAAGGGCAATGTGGAAGAAAAATGGGCATGGATCCTTTCATCCTACTCAACTGCAGCAGTTAGTTTGTGCAGGAAATGAAGCAGAGCTACAAGGCCCTCCAAAAATAAACAGGAGAGTCACTGAAGTATGAGAAACCAATGAGCAGAAAAAGAGGCCACTTGGTCTTGCTCAGTGACAGCCATAGGATGTGTCAGACAGTTTTCATAGAGATGTCAGCTCAGCACCCAGTCTAAAAGCAAGGTGAGAGTGAAAGTGAATACGTAGTGTGAGGGTGAACTTACACCCAAGTAGGACCACAAAAAAGTACAAGGAAGAGTCAGAAGAAAACTCTTTGATATCCTCAAGCCAAGAATATGCATTGAAAAGAAAAGCAACTTAAAGTCAATTGCTGACTGTACTTGCTCTCTAGAACAGATTGCTTTTGATTTCTCCAACCAGAATCTCAGCTGGTCTAACTTAGATAGCTGATTTCTGTAAAATTCATGCCCATTTACCTGTTGAGCCTCTTGCCCTTAGAGAATTGGCATATTATCTAAGGTGAAAAATACATGCTTTGGCTATGCTTCTGTTCAAGCAGAAAATACCATGAGCTGAAATCTTCAAAACTGACAATGCTTCCCCTCAGCTATTAAGAAAACAGAGGTAAAAAGTCAGTTTCACTCCTGAGATCAAAAGAAATCTGGCATTTAGTTTTGAAAAGAGAAAGGAATCATCTGATGCAAGGTGAAGAGTAGGAATGTTAATGCAGGGAAGTTCTTAAATGTATCTGTAAAGAGGATCAGAGACAAACATGCAAAATGAGTTTGACATATTTCTCGGAGGGAGAACTTATGAATGATTGGATGTTTGAAACTTGGTGTGATGACTTTCAGAACCAAAAGATCAAGAGACTCTTGATCAAGGGAATCTAGGAGAGGCAGAAAGAGAAGCATAGGTGAAGGAATATAAGCCCATAGCAAAATATCTTTCTTTCTGTGTTTCAGGCCCTTTTTCTCTGTGGTGGGAAGGAAAGGTCAGAAATATATGAGCACCTGTCTTTGAAAGATGGGCAGCATCTGCTTCAGCATCAGAAAAAGTCTGATTTGGGCTCTAAGGAATAAGCCCTGATCAATTCTTATCTGAGTGGTCCTCATTTACTCATCCTTCTGTACAAGAGAAGCTGATCAGATAAGGAAATGCCAAACAGGATACCCGATTATAGCAGAAAGCCTAGATCTATGGGATGAATTAGCCTCTTGATTCTGTGAGTTACATAGAAAACTGGAGAAAGATAAAGAAAATTATTAGATGCTGACAAGGAATTTACTGGATTGTTTTCACTACACCAAGTGATTAACAAGGCACAAAGTTCGGCAGTGCTTCTAGTGCTGCTCCAGAAAAGCCTGGTATATGGTCTCCCCCTAGCTTAGTGGGCAAGTTTGTCTGTGGATAACGTGGATGGCTTGGTAACTGATAGGAGCTCAGTGACCATACACAGAGTAGCACAGTTAGAGATCCATGACTACCCTGCCTTTAATCCTTCATTTTCCCTCGGTATTGGTAATGCAGGAACTAGTTGTAACAGCAAAGAAGTGCCTAGCATAGCTGGAAGGGCATGCACCATCCCCATGTCCTCCGGAGGTCTTGTACGAGGCTGATGCTGTGCATAGGTGCTGCCTGCCTGGCTGGCACCTGTTGGCTCTGTCCCTGTGCCAGGGTTCACTGGCTCAGCTGCTGCAGCTGCCCACAGCCACTGCTGTGCCCATCTTTGATCAGCTGACCAAAAAATGCCAATTGCTATTGAGGCAGGCAAGAACATTTCTTTCTCCAAGACATGAATGCTAGCAACTGTTTTAAAATTCCATGTTGAATATTCCTTTGTGGTTGAGTGTGCATTCTGTTACTTGCAGTATCTGCTTAGAAGTATTAAAGCAAAATGTCTTTGTCACTTTTGTCTTTTTGTATTTGACAACTGCTGATGTCATTTTACTTTTGTTTGTAAATCTCAGCCTGTTTGCTGCTGAATCACAGAAGAAGGCAAGACATAATAAATATAGCTCCTATTCAGCCCAGAAAGTTGTGGATCACTGGCATGACAATCAGAAAGGGAGTCTTTTTTAACCAGCAGTTGCAGAACAGAAGGATCCTGTTTCCTCTGCAGAATTCCCCGTCACTCACAAGCTTCAACTGATGTGGGTTGCATTCTCCAAAACAGAAATGTGAGTATCAAGAGTCAGTAGCAGAGACTGCCCTATATATGGAAATAGGAATAGAGGAAGCCCAGCACTCCCCATACAGGCCCCCTAAAGCAGCTGTCTGAGGGCAGAAATTATAAAATGCAATACAGGAAGCTGAAGTAGAGAAGGATGACTTTCATACCCATGTTCTGATTTTGAGAGGTTTATCCCTCATCCTCAGTATTCCTCAGTCTTTCAACTGGCTTGACCAAGGCATGAAGTATTTGAACCCTTGTTGGCATTTTTAAGTTTTAGGAAAGTTCTGCAATTGCTAAGACCAACACACTTCAGATTCACCAGGAGACAGAAGCATCATAGGACATGACTGTGTATCCACATGATGTTCAGTCATTGCTACTTGATTCTCTGAGACTGAGAGGACATGTCCACACAGTGTGTGATGATAGAATTCTTTGAAAATTGGCAGGCTATAGAGTCCACGGAGCCATCCTTGCAATCAGAGAGTCAGGTGAACTAATAATTATAAGAGGGACATTGAGGTAATGAATGAAAAAACCTGAGAGTAGGACCCTACCATTCTGTTATTGTGGGGAATACAGGGTTTTCCAGCTAGTAACTTGAGGGATGGAGTGAGATAACAAGATGTCTCTTCCTC
The DNA here is from genome assembly GCF_017639235.1 of Corvus kubaryi. Classification (NCBI taxonomy): domain Eukaryota; kingdom Metazoa; phylum Chordata; class Aves; order Passeriformes; family Corvidae; genus Corvus; species Corvus kubaryi. The sequence goes on from NW_024581081.1 coordinate 2,708,843, forward strand.
AATATGAATTAAAGGCTTTCTTGGACCTCTAGAATGAGAGCACAACATGACTTGGTGATATCAGCCTTTTTAGAGACACCATGTAGACCTTCCAATATCCTTCACCAGCACAGTACAAAATATTTTCTTCAACTCTAATAGCTTAAAAACATCTATCACAAAGTTCTGCCTGTTTTCATGAGAGAAGTGGTGTTGCTGACGTTCTGTGGGGAATCACAAGAGGGATCATGGTGTGCTTCTGGAAAAGGCTGGTCTCAACAAGCCTAGCAGTGGATCAAAGCATAAGATGCGCTGATAATGATCCCTGGAATTAAACTCTCACTACCAAGAGAAGTGTCTTCATGTGTTTTGGCTTGAAAACATTCTCTGTTTCTCATGGCCAGGTTTTTTTCACTGTGAAGGATTCAGTGAAGCAGACAGCAAGGTAATGTACAGAGACTTCCTTCAGGGCACAAAGAGCAAGAAAGCATCATTTCCAAAACCGTAGTTGGCCAATCACCATGGCACAAGGCTGTAGCACTAAAGTAGACTCTTCTGCATGCACAGCTAGCAAGATAGTGCCTTTGAGGGGCTTACAACATCTACTATTCTCATCTCTCTCCTTTCCTCTCTTTGAAGTTGCCTCGCATACAATACAGTGTTATACAGTGCTGCTACTTCCAAAGGCTATTCCCCTGAGGAAGACCAGAAAGTCATTCTGGTTTTCTGCATTTTTTTTTTTTGCATCCACAGTAATTATTCAGGCAGTAATTGAAGGGACTTTGAATATTTATTAAAACTACATCAAAGGTGTAGCACTGTTTTTTCTTTCTATATGACCCACAAGGAAACAAAAAACGCCCAGATAATTCCATTCAAGTTCAGGTTATTTAGTCCCATAACTTTCATCTGGGTATTTTTTTCTAAGTGGTGATAGACTGGGTTTTGTTGTTCTTCATGGCTAATTTAGTTCTCTGCATGTGTTTCAAGCATTTTTCTAAGGAGCTACCTTTTTTGTAATGACATTGACGATGAAGTTTCCTCACCAATAGCCCCTCTCTGAGGTCCTGCCCTGTCTGAGGGGAATGCTGCCAGACTCACAACTTCTTTGTCCGGCCAAAAGGTACACTATAGCTTATTATCTCAGAGAAGAATTCCAGAAGGATTGAAATCTGCAAGTTTGCCTACTCTATGTGGGCATCAAAGAGAGGCTGATCCCCTGTCAAGCAAGAAAGTTAAAGCGATGAGAATATCAGCCCATTAAACTACAGTGCTAGATTTGATTGCAGAGTAAGCATGGATAAACACATTTTATTCACTGCAACATGATAGCTTCAAATAGCTATTCCAAATATATGTCTGAAATAATTTCTCTACTCACACTCTAAAAAGGTGTCATTGTCTCAGTGCCAGTGGAGCATACTACATTGTATACATACCTTTTTCATGGCTATGACATTAGTGGACGAATAAGCACGGTATTAACAGCTGATTTATTTATTTATTTATTTAAGAAAAATCCATGCATTGAATAGAAAATCATTAACATCAACTGGTCTCAGGGCTTTCTAACTGCTTATACTTCTTAAAAATATTCATACATTCTTTAAAAAGAAATAAATATATGGTTTTGTTGTTCAGTGTGAGCTATGATTTTCCTTTGTTACAGGTTATGGCAGCAAATTGAAATAGAAGCCATTCTGAACTCAAAAGGGAACTAAAATTACAGAAATTGAAAATTTTTCTGGCATCTGGTGCATCAGGGACCTCAGTATACCTTGTCTGGGGCTCAATATTTTGGTTATAGTTATATAGTTAAAACCCTTTTAGCTTTCATGGCATAGAACGAGAGTTTAGCAGAAATGCCTCCCACTGTCTGTCTACATCTTTCACAGTGCCTGGTGTTGGAGTATTTTACAAATTTATTTCCCTCCAACCCCAACCACACATGAAAAACAGAGGATTTTGGCTGTTCCAGCATGTCTATTGTGTTAGTGTTCTTTCCTTATGAGCATCAGCTTGGGTCATAAATGTGGTTCACTTCATGTTACTGCAACTGTGGAAAAAGTAAGGAGGTTTTATCCTTGGTATTTGGTTTTGCTCCTTTGAGAGGACAGATCTTCCTGTTTTAAGCTTTCTTCCAAATAGCTGAGATTCATTAACCTCTGGAGCTGCCTTTTGTGCTGGTGCCTCACCAGCCTCAAGAACATAAGGGATTAGATTTGACTAGACATCTAACTTTTTTGACAGCTGTGACTGGTGGAGCTGAATCTCACTCTAGGTAACATCTTCTGCTGGTTTTTATTAGTCAGGGCTGATTCCAACTCTCTTTAGCACACCGTTCTTGCTCACCCTGCTGTCTGCTCTGTACGCGTGCCACAACCAGTTAATTCTGTACGAGGCACATTCTTTCTGCAGTTCTACACTGTATTTTCATAGGTTTTGCTGCCTGCACCAACTGAAAACTATTAAAACCATAAAGCGCTTCAAAACAAGCAGGTGTCAAAAAGAAAACTCTCTTCTAAGTATGCCCCTTGCTGCTGGCAACTATTACTTGCAGTTACAAAGCAGATGATTTAAACTTTGTCAAGCTGTCTACCACATTTCTAAAGTACCTCCTTCCTGATGGAGCTGTAACTTTTGCTGTCCTGTACTTCCATTCAGGGTATTGTTTTCATGCTCCTTCTGTTAACATATCTTCTTGAGAAATTACTCAGGGCCAAGGCATCTGACAGAGGTCTGCTGCTGCTAGTGCCCATGTCTTAACTGATTGGCACTTAGTCACAGGGGTTGCTTGAGCTTCTGTGACACACCACAGCCACCAGCAGCCACCACCAGCTGAGGGCTTCCCCATCTCCAGCTTGGTAGTCACAGGTAGACCCAAGGACTGTAGCATGTAGTTTTGGAAGGTGGTATCAGCAAGTAGCAGGCAGTTTCCTGAACAGACACTGAGCTTTGCAGTTTCATTCTAGTCTAGTATGTGCTTATTAAACCCTTTTGTGCTGATGTCACAGTGGGTAAATAGAAGATAAGATGGGTGTTGAGATTGAACTATTTGAAATAGCATCCATGTCTCTGCACAGGGTTGAACTCCGCTGCCTGCATTGCGGCCCTTGGTCCCCTGCTTCTCTGGATTGGGGAATGTATTGCAAGACATTACAAGCCTCCCCTCGAGGCTCCCACCCAATTGATGGTTTGGGGTTATTTTTGGGGTTTTTTTTACTTTGGCTTTGGCTGGTTGTTTTGGGTTTTTAAAAGAGGCAATAAAAGGATGGCAAGTACTCAGATCTTGTCATGATGTTCAGAGAGAGAGGAATCAGACTTCAACCCAAGAATGGGGTGTTCGGGTGAAAAGTTGTCTGTCCTACGGTGTAGAAAACACCACTGTTGGGAGTAAATATACAGACTGATATCAAGAGTCTTGTGACTCTATAATACAAGGCCTTTGAGTCTCTGATACATGTTATGTAATGTAAATCCAAAAGGATTCTGTTGATGTCATTTCTGAGGGGTCATTTTTAGATGCTGTTTTTAAATACAGTTGTGTTTTGACAACTTAGAGATAAATCCTGTGCTTACAGAAATGATGGGTTTACCCAGAGTAGTGTAAATTATTTTGATGTACAGTAAACCTTAGTTGTTATTCTAATCAGGTTGCAGTACATTTGATATATAACTACAGTCCTCCATTTACACCACAGCATGCAAAATTGTCCTCATGTGTGTGCATATTTATACTTATAAATACACATGTACCCAAACAGTACATACAGGTATATTTATATGCACACCAAAACTTTATTTTATACACACAAGAAAATATAAAAATATATACACATAAGCAGATGTATATAGATCTGTGACCTCTAGTGACCTACAATAAAGAATTACAAATTGGGTAGAAAATAAAATACAATTTTTGTTTTGTTCTTTTGTCTAGGATGGGTTACACACCCTGGGACTGGAGATAAAGAAAAGCATATTTTGCAGCACAGAAAGGAAATGGTTTGATGTTTATGGATCACTACTGTCAAATTTGTACAAGTAAAATACAATACACTGGATATATATACACAGCAGCCCCCTTCATGTTTAAAACATTCTAGAGAGCTTAACAAGTGATAACCTAAGATAAAGCTGCTGTTGGGTCAAAGAATGAATTAAACAAGTTTTGCCTTTAGTCTTGACATGAAAGCATTTACAGAGCCAATGTTCTAAATCTCTGCTGGCAGAATATTCAGAGGTAGAAAATGATAGAGCACTTAAGATGCACAGGCCCTTTCAGCTATGGATTTATAATGATATTTCTGGAGAGCATTTGTAGAACACAAAACCTGACTTGGGCAGTAAGGAAGTAATACCTTAGTTGGATATGTAGGGCCTGGAAATTCGATGTGCAGCTGGAATTTTAAGAGCTAATGAAAGCCTGACAATAGCTCACCTCCTGGGGGATGGACAGGAACATTATCTGACTTGGTGAACCTTCCCTCCCCCTTGCTGCTTTCTTAAATTCACTTAACTAGAGGCTTTTCTTGCTTATACTTTGCAGGTACGCTTCATGATTATGCAACTGCCAGGCTGAATGCTCCTAAATGGGTATCACTGATGCAATGGTTCAGTCATAGTTTGTCCAAGAAAGTACTTCCCTTATATCCTCAGTGAATCAGCCCGAAGCAGGGGAGAGGGGATCTTCCCTCTGTGTCTAGCAGTGTATTGTGTTGCTGTCATTGTGTGGATGGACACCTGTCAGCCAAGATTTAGAAAACTGGAAAGATCTGGGTGGATGCCCCTTCCCATACAGAATAAAAAATCTGAATGATGGTTATGGCTTGCAGTTGTTCCTCGACTGATCCCAACAATCAATCCAGCTCTCTGGTGTGGGCCATACCCTGTTATAGTCTTGGTCTATTACATTGTATTAGAATGAACTATTTATCTCTTCTTGAACATCAAACGTGCTTTTAAATAAATTGCATTCACTTTTAAAAATTCTGGTTCATGTGTAAAAAGCCTCCAGGAAAACCAGAGTGGGTAACAACAAAGAGAAAACTCTGAGGATGCTTAGAAGTAGCCAAGACTCAGGTCCCAGACAGAAGCCTTTCATCATTACGAATTTTTCATTTGAAGTGTAGAACTATAGACTAAATTGTCCTTTACCCAAATTTGATTTTTTTGAACAATGTGTTTCAGGATCATTCCAATAAAGAGTGAAAGTGGATGAAATTGAAAGAAAGTGGATTTTAACTGCTTAACTTCAGACTTGCTATCCAAATCTCGATTGCCCACACTCCATCAGCATCTTGACTTTTGTTTTCCTGTCTGTAAGCTCTACAAATACCCAGGATTCTGTATTCCTGACTGCACACAAAACCTCTTTCTGAGCGTCTACAATCTAATGAGATTCTAAAAACAACATGAACAAACACTTGTCATAGAGTACACCATACCCATAGGGACAGGATCAGACACCAGACAAAACAGAGAAGCACTTGCATTTCCTATGAGACACTGCTGGTTAGGAAGGGACACGTACAGGGTCTGTGCCCTTGGCATCCTGCCAGACCCCAAGCACATTATTCCATGCAAGGGGTCCTAACCTTGGCAAGATATACTAGCCTAAGCACAAGGTCTCTCCCCTGGGCTTACTTATCTGCACACAAAAATGCAGTATGAGTGACCAACAAAATCAGAAGAGGGCTCAAGCGGTAAGGACATTCATCTGCACTCTTGGAGATGTTGGGAGTTCAGGCCCTCTCACACAAAGGACAAAAATTTGGACCAAAAATTGAACCTTACAAATCCATTCCTTTGTGTAGATCCCATTTATATGCCCAAGATCCATGTAAGGTGTGGCAGCACCTTTACTCAGCGCATCATTTAATTTTACCTTTATAAATGGCTATAAGGGAGTTTGCCTGACGAGCAGATAAGGCGTGGCAGCTGATGGCAGTAACTCATTACCACTGTAGGTGAAGGGGCTGCACCACACATCTCCTGCCAAGGAGATCACTTCTCCGTGGTGTAGAGCCAACCACTCCATGATCATGCTGTCCAGCGTCACTGGATATAAAAACTGCTTAAAAGCCTGCTGCTAATATGTACTGGAGGTTCATTGCAGGAGTCGGGAAAGCTGATGTCTGTCTGAAAACAAACACAATATATGTTTGTAGTGGAAGTTGTAAACAAGGAGGCATGCTGGGTAGGTAGCCTCAAGCTAGCAGAATTTTTTAAAGATCTTGAGACTTTACATTACTTATAGGCTGGAGAGGATTCATTGTTTGTGAAACAACAGGCAGCCTTTGTGTTACGCCTATTGACATAGTGAAACCTTCTTGGAGTGAAATTTGCTGTAATATCCTGCAGAGATTTCCTCCTAAATTCTGAGTTTCTTAAATATTCTGCTCTCAAGCTTGCTCCTTCTCTCACATGAACATTCTCTTGCTACGCCTCGTATGGCGCATGCAACACTTCACAGTGAACCAAACCCCATGTGGTGGGAGAGAATTATCAAGGGTGAATGGTATCTTTAAAGAGAAAATTAGTAAAACATTCATTCTTATTAACTCAAATAAAAGCAAATTTCATTAAAGCGCTAGCAAAGAGTGAAATAACTGTTATGTACATAAAGTTGGAGTGATCTCTGCAGAACCCAGCATAAGCTAAAGATGCTACTTTTATAGTATTATCAGAAAGCAGGGAACAAAGCAAGAAAGAGTACTGAAAGACTATTTCGTCCTCCAGGAAAACAAGACAAAATACTGCGTCCTAAGAGAACAGTGTGTACTCACTGTGATCCTTTATCCTTCGTGGCAATGTGAGAGCAGTCAGCAAGGGCTCAGTGGGCGGTATTCCATTGCATGTAACTCTTCTGAAGTCCCAGATAGCACACCAGAGATTAACACAGCCCATATCAGACTCAAAACTGGGTTTTCATTTTATTTATTGTAATTTATTGAACTGCAGTAGCCCCTAGAGGCTCTTAGTAGGACTGCTGTCCCATTGTGCTCCATGTACTAACAGGAAAGGACAATGATAGGACACTTGGGCACTCACTTGGACTTCACTGGGGTCTGGCACAAGCTCGGAAGTCTTCTGTACTTCCTTTCCAGAGACCAGCTTCATGTCCTCTTTTGTATGTGTCACTGAGTTAGGTACTCTGATAAAGACCCTCAAAGTTGGTGGAGTTACTACTACACACAGCTTGCTGTTTGCACCAACTCATCTTCACCTGTTGCAAACAAAAACTCCTTTGCCAGAGGGAAAAAATGACCCTGCCACGTTGTAGATGTGCTTCACAACAGAGATCTTCTATTAGCCAATCCCAAGAGCTAAGGAAAAACAGCAACAAAAAAAGATAAGAAGGCAAAGCTAGCAGTACAGCTGTCAGAAAAACACTGGGATAGTCAAACAGAAGCTTCAGTCATTCCCTCTGGGCTGGGAAGAGAGATATCTTGTCATGAGGAGCTGTTAAGAGAAAAGTAATTAAAAACTAGGGAAAAAAAAAATAAAAGGAGACCAGCAGGAGTCTGGATGGATGTTTTAAATTGATAGACTTACTTTTCTTTATGTGGGGAAAACGATCTTCTTTTTTTTTTTTTTTTTTTTTGGAAGAGGGTGCTGGTGTTTCTTTTTTTACTTTGCCTGAGTCTTGAAGCTATAAAATTGCTCAAGAAAGGATCTTCACTACTAAATAGGCTTTATACAATATGGAAATACCACTACATACTTCAGGGACAGGGACAGGCAAAGGATGGAAGTAGATATGACAGTAATGCTGGATCCCTGCCCATTAAACACATCTGAAAACAGCCTCTGGTGCAGCTGGCACTGGCTAATAGGCAGTTTAACTTTCTCAGCACACTGTTGAGTCCTAAATCCACTTTGAGCAGAGTAAATGGTCTGTATATGGCTCTTTCCCTCCATGGCATCCTGATGTGTTTTATATAAGTAATATTTTATTTTTATACTAGGTTTCTTCTAAGGATATTAAATAGTTTTGAAAAATTTCCAGAGCTCATTAAAAAGTCTTGCAAAATCAGTAAATATATTTTATGTTCAATGCAATCATTGAAGGCAGTATTGCTTCTATCATGGAGATTCATCCTAAGGTGGATTTGGTGGAGTACGTTTAAAATCCAGAGGAGGTCTGACATTCTGGAACAACACTACTCAATCAGCTAGGAAAGGACGTCCATGACAAAATCACATGTATCAAAACGACAGCAAAGAAGGCTCTTGTTTTCAGAAGATAATCTTCAAAAATAAAAATGACAATGTAAAAACAAGTCTTTCTGGTGAATCTAGTTTGTCTGAAACAATCAAGGAATTTTGGCAAGAATCATAATTTTCTCCATAAACCAAAGACTGATCCTTTCAGCACCTGGCTGTGTCCTGATCCAAAGGGATTAGGGCTTCCTAGTCACCTTTCAACATCAGCTCTGCAGAGTTCTCCTCAGTGACTTTTTCTATTGCAAGTCTTTGCCTATCAGCATTTACTGAGGCTGGATGGAGCTCACGCCTCAGATATTCAGTTATGGCAATTTAGCACCAATTCCTCTGCTGGCTGTGACATGAGGTTCTCAGAAGGAGATGTAGAAAGCACCTCCTTGTTGGTGTTTTTCTCAGTAGCAAATCAAGGTTTCTGGTTTCTGCTCCTCAAAGATAAGTACTGGAAGAAGAGGACATGACAAACAGGAATGAGCAGGAAAAATCATCCAAGCACAGCCACGGGAAGGCTGTAGTTAATGAGTACAAAGTGTGAAGGGTGAAGAGTAAAGTCTGACTTAGCAGTGTTTGTTAGTGTGTTGCTGCTGCAGACCTGGTATAGACACATAGGAGATTAAGGAGACAGAATACAGTCCAAACACAACTACTTTTTCTGTAGCTATCTTTCCTTTTCAATTAAAGAAATCTAAATAAATGCACTTTTCAACATTTTAGCTCCCTAGTAGAGGCTCAGCAGTGGAGGGGAGGCAGGAACCCCTGTCAGTCTGCTGGGGGCCATACCACCCTGCTGGTTGTGGAAGAGAACACACACACTGCCTGGAAAGGATGGTCCTTGTATACGTGTTGCACAAAGCCCACTGCATGCTCAAGGACCACATTTCATACCTTGAACCATGGGCTCAGCCAAGCCTTTGTTCTTGCTGGGAATATGATTATTCAGTTTTTCTTTGGGTTTGATCTAAAGACTGCCTGCACTAAGGTAGGGGCTCAAGGCAGGAATGCTTAGAGGTTTCACTTACATAAAAAATGGGACAGAATATAAAATAACACAGAAGGTAAGCACTACAAACAATCATTTATCACATCAACATGTGAAATGGGTGGTATTAATAGCATGCCTAATATTTTCATTATCTCAGAAAAGATGCCCCGGAGTGGTATAACTAATGACTGCATTGCATTGTTATGTAGATGAAGCTTTGAGCCAAAAAGTTGGGTGGCACTGTTCATATTACATTTTTCAAACAAAGAAAAATCTACCCTTGCTTTTAGCCTCTCTATAGGACTAATTTTTTTTATCCTTAAAATCCAGAATGATTGGGGCTACCCTTCTTCCCGGTATGACCAAGAGCAGTTGCAATGTACTTAGAGATGCAGGGACAACCTTAGGATCCAGCATCTCTGGATCCTTTCTCATGTGCCTACCACAGAAGGAAGTCTAGCTTGACATAGTTTTTTGCACATAAACTGAGCAAATCCTAAATATTATAGTTCCACCCCTACCACTACCCTGGTGCCTCCACTGGGCTTCATAAATTTAGTTCTTTCAGAGAAATGCTGTCAGTAGGAGAAGAAACCATTTATTGTAGGGCGCACTTAGAGCTAGCCCAGAGCTAGCCAAAATATCCCCAGCACCTGGTGAGCACTTAGGACCTGCATAGTTTCCAGCTCAGAGGGAATTCACAGAGCTCCAAGACTGTGCCAATTGATTTGGTGCACCACTGCAACTTGAAGTTGAGAGGAGCCGGCAGTATGTAATATAATAATGTATTTTCCTTGGCATTTTAAATTTTCCTTCAGCCCAGGCTCCATAGCTAGTTTGCACAATGCAATTAGCAGAATTTGTTGCTGCAATTGGAGTTTGCAGTAGTGCTTCAATCAGGATATGTGAGGCACAATCAAATCTAATTCATTTTTTTCCTGACTGTATGGACTCCTCAATGCTAGTGCAAGAAAAGGATTGTAAAAATCCTTTTTTTTTGTCACCACAGTAAAAGCTCTGCCCATGAAGGCATGCCAGGTGTAAAAACAGCAGCCATTTTGCATGGTCAGTTCTAGAAAAGCATTTAACTTTGCAGAGTGAGAGAATGCAACATGGGAAATTGTGGATTTAATTCAGGCAAGTATCTTTTGTGATAAAGTAGTGGGTGTAATCCTTAGAGAGAGGTTCTACCATTTTAATCACAGCAGTAGGGTGGTATGACTCTGCATGTAGACGAGCAATAAAATAAATTTTGAGAGCCTGTTCTGAGCTACCACATTCCTATGTTCTCCCTTTATGCTTCTTTTTGCAGCCCTCCATGAACTGGGATGAGTTATAACATAATGTTAAAACTTCGATGAAGGCAGAATTTGCGGGCGGGGCATGCAGAGAGATGTTTGTATAATTTGGGAGGGTGCTCTGTAGCTCAGATCCACTCCTTCACTTCTGGCTTGTAAATAGCAAAAACATTTGTTATTCAGTTTTCAAAGACAGCATAATGTGTTGGTCTATCACACTCTGTAAGCTGGCTGTCAATAGGAACTGAAACAGCCCACCCCTTCATAGCTGGAAAATACTAAATAGCAAACTTAAACTATCAAAACTTACATGCTTGCTTTTTTTGTTTTTCAGGAAACAAGAAAGAATAAAAACTTTGAAATTGCCTTTTCCAATAGATATTCTTTTATGCACTGATACTTAGAAACTTATTGAATATTGCCACTTTCTAGCTTCATTCACTATATCACCATTAGCTTTGTGCTCTGAATAGCGTGGTTAAATCATTGTGAAGACTGTAGTTAAATTATTAATGTTGCCTTGGTTGCTAATCCAGTGCTGACTGCTTGTTACTTTGGATTGTGTGGCTGGCTACAGCTCATTGCCTTTTGTCCCTGTCTACCCAGGGTACCATCTCTAACCAATTACCTAGTCTGATGCTTTCTTCCTATTCTTGCTAGCTTTTCCTTTGACATCACAGCAATAGTGCTAATAAAACCTGGATTGGACCTGGAATAGGGAAGCTACATTTTTGTCCATGGAGCAAGCCTAGCTCAGTCTGGAGCACAGTAGTCTTCCCTGCTTCACCATGTCAGACCTTGGGTGAGATGGTGAAGCGGAGTAATTAATGCTATTTCTGCTACTCTCACCTACACCCAGGGAGGTAAACTCATACCACATGGCTGAGGTCACGCTATTAACTATTCCTTGTACCCATGGAGGCCTTCTGGATTTGAACCAGCAGCCCTCAACTGACTCTGCAGCCTGCACAAATTCCTAGAGCTATCTAACTACTTTGCCATGGATTGTTTCAACAGTATCCAAAGTAAGTCATTTAAACCAGTGGAAAGAGCCAGCTGGGAACTGATTTTTTTCTTGTGGACTATTCTGCATTTCAATATTTCTGGTTCCCAGTTAGTATAAAAACTATTCCTAAAATAACCATTTTCTACAATTTCCAGTTCTTAAAAAAAAAAAAGTCAGAAATGGATCATTTTAAAATATTTTCCTCTGAATAGCTTCATTTTGGTTTTTTATGACATTCACTGTTGTAATTGTACATCTTTAGTATACCTAATATTATACACAGATAATATATAGGAATTGTTTACAATGGTTTAAACAACACATCAAAATGAAATGCCCCAGCATTATATTTTGAATTTTTTCCATAAAAAGTAAAAAATTGAACTTCTGAAAAATACTCTGATTTATGTGAAACAACATGTTTAGTGGAGAGTTGGTATTCATCTACTGCTACCAATATCTATAGGCAATATTTGGCATACCATAATATACTTGGATGTTGTTTTTTTTAGAAATATCAGTCAGTGCCTTTGTTAACATTCACAGGTTAACCTGACATACCCAGAGCATCAACGGCTACTTACTCTGTGGGTCTGAATCTTCTCTCTTTTCTATGGTATCCTCAGGCTTGATTTGGCTGTTCTCTGGCTGTGCTGGATCATAGAATGTTAAGGGGTTGGAATGGACCTTAGAGATTAACTAGTCCTAACCCCCCTTCCATAGGCAGGGGCACCTCCCACTAGACCAGGTTGCTCAAGGCCCCATCCAACCTGGCTGTGACCACTGCCAGTTTTGGGACATCCACAACCTCCCTGGGAAACCTATTCCAGCGTCTAACCACCCCCACAGTAAAGAATTTCTTCCTAATATCTAAGATAAATTTTCCCTCTTTCATACCTATTATTCCTTGTCCTATCACTACAGTTCCAGAGGAAGAGCCCAGCTTCCCTGTAGGCCCCCTTCAGATACTGGAAGGTTGCTATGAAGTCTCCACATAATCTTCTCTTCTCCAGGCTGAATAGTCCCAACCCTGAGATTAACTCAGTTGGTTAGAGCATGGCACTAATAGTGTCGAGGTTGTGGGTTTGATCCCTGTACAGGAAATGCACTTGGGAGTTGGACTCAATGGTCCATGTGGACCATTTTAACTCAGAATATTTTGTGATTCTTTCCCAGCCTGTCTTTGCAGAGGAGGTGCTCCAGTCCTCTTATCAACTTCATGGCCTTCCTCTGGACTTGCTCCATGTCCTTCTTATGTTGAAGGCACCACATTGGAGGCAACTGTATGCAGTACTCCAGGTGGGGTCTCACAGAAGCTGAGTAGAGGGGCAGAATCACCTCCTTTGACCTCCTGGCCGTACTGCTTTTGATGCAGCCCAGGATGTGGCTGGCTTTCTGGGCTGTGAGCACACTGCTGGCTGATTTTGAATTTCTCATCAACCATCACCAAGTGTTTCTCCTCAGGGCTGCTCTCAATCACTTCTCCGCTCACCTGTAGATGAGTCTATGATTATACCAGGGACACCACGTAGGAATCTTGCACTTCTCTTTGTTGAACTTCATGAAGTTTTCATATGCCCATCTCTCAAGCATGTCCCTCTGGATGGCATTCCTTCCCTCTAGCATGGCGACTGCACCACAGCACGTGATGCCATCACCAAACTTGCTGGGAGTGCACTCAATCCCACTGTCCGTGTCACCAACAAAGACGTTGAACTGTTTTGGCCCCAGATCTGACCCCGAGATGCATCACTCATCACAGTTCTCCATGTGGGCAATGAGCTGTTGACCACTATTGCAGATGTCATGGCCCATGCCTGCTTTCCAACCCTTGGGAGGCAGAAGCACAGATGTGTCCACTGCAGTGGCCTAGAAGGGACCCTCTCACCCATGGGGCACTGGAGTCCAGGAGAGTATAGCCATGAGAGCTCACCACAGGGATCTCCTTTTTGCAAGGAAGGGCTCATGTTAAGAGGGCTGCCTGTGTTTCATGGCCCCACATAATGCCTGCTTGTTCCTTTCAAGTGTCAGAAACTCATGATCTAAGTGGAAGAGGCCTACACTGAAGTGACTTTCTATATATGTACTACATATGTATTTCTTCTTTTATCCATACCTATATAGATGTATTGATATAAAATCCTCATTGTATTTAGATGGTTTTGCCCATATTTGACGGAAAAGAGGTTACAGTGAAACACTAAACTGTCTTATTTGCTTTCCTATATTATGATGTTATTCCTTGGTGTAATTGGGAAACAAAAATTAGCAGCTTTTGTCAAACTGAAGACAGCTGAAATGCAGGAAGGAGAACAAGCCACATCTTCCAGACCAAAGAACATACGGCTGCCTACCACCACCATCTCTGCTGCCACAGAAAGCCACCCCTAAGTAGCCCATACCAGCCCAGCAGAGGCACAACTCTCCTCTCACCAACCTACTTGCAATCTGCCTCTGGGGAGGGTTGATCTCCTGTCCAATCTTGGCAGGAACCTCAGCAGGGGAAGCTTTTGTACCAAATGTGTCAGGCAAGCCAGGCTGCTCAATTTCAGAGTTTGACCTAAAAAGAAAATTAGCAAAAGGCAGCAGACAGATGTATTGCCTCCAGCTACTATCAAAGATCCCCTGTTTGACATCTGTGTCCATACAAAGGTCTTTGCCGTAGATATGGAAGCAGATGCCAGGCCTTCTTGGATCTTTTGCAAGACAGAAGACCTTTAAACTTGACTGCCTGCTATGTCTTAGATGCACTTCTTTATCATGTGTCTGTAACAATTTGCTGCTTATAAAGTATGATAGCACCAGTAAGTCAAGTAGCTCTTTGCTTTGGCTTTCTTGTGGAACATCATGTGAAGCCCATTGCTTTCAGCAATCATGTCAGAACAGCTTTCTATGCTGGGAGAGAGTGAGAAGAGCATTTACTTGTAGAGAGGCAGGAGCAGGGATTCATCCCAGAGGGAATATTTGTTTTGTCTACACCACAGAGAAAAGCTATTCTTGAAAAGAATGGCTTACAAAGTATAGTTGAATTAATGATGAACTGAGCTTTCCTGAGTGACAGGAAAAAGCAAATGATATTTGCTATATCTCAGTCAATGTTATTTGCTATCTGGTAGTAAAGAGTTCATTCCTATCTGTATGCACAGTCCAGGTCCAGGAGTCATCCTGATCTCCGCAGCAAAAGCCATGAAGGGTTTCTCATTGGTGCCAGTGAGAGCTCTGAACTGGGGCTCCTCACTAGCCCATTACAAGCCAAGTCAACTCAGGAGAGGCCAAACAAAAGATCTGCTTTGGGACCAGATGAGGGAGGAACATTTATTTGACTCTCTGTTTCTTAAAAAAGAGCAGGCTGAACTTTATGACAGAAGGAAAGAAAAAAAAAAGGAAAGAACTCACTAGTACATAGCATTCAATTATATTTTGGCTAAATTTTACAAGAAATCTGAAGCAAGACTGAAACACTGAGTGCCATCAATTAAAAAAAAATTATTAATGAAAACTCATTATTTAAAAAATCATGAGTTCTGGCTGCATATCAGTTTGTGTCTTCCTTCCTCAAGTTTGTATCTCTTGCCTGAGTTAAGTGAAAGATACAGCATCCTCAGAAATAATGAAAACTGCAGATTTTTTGGCTATCTTCAGAACAGACTTTGGAAGGCTGAGCAGAAAGAGTGAGACCCTGTCAGTGGCTCTGTGGAGAAGAGACAGCAATGTACATTCACCCATTTACACATCAAAGAGTTCATGCAAAAAATAAACATTCTAAAATGTTCCAGCACTTAGGGATTTTCCATCAGAGCTCTAACCAGCCACAAATTCAAATCCATAGGAAAACCAACACACTATATCAACAGCTTACAGAACTGCTTTTCCTGTTCTCATTATACCTTTTCTTTCCATCCATAAATGTATTACAAAAATTAAATCCATTTAATGTTCCATTTTTCCCAGTTTTCTTTCTTTCTTTCTCTACTCAGAGTTTTTTAAAACTCAGCCCAGGTACAAATGAAAAAAGGATCATGAAGGTCTGCCACTGGTGCTTGCTAATTTTTCTGAAAACAAGGAATGCCTTGAGAAGAAGACTTAGCAAAAACTGAGAATTGACATACAAGGAATCTTTTTTAGAGTAGTAAAAAGATAAAATTTTTAAGAGAAAGAAGAAAATGAGAATGCTTTCTTTCCAAAACATTCATATGAATTCGCTGACATGGAAATAATTGATAATTTCCCTGTTTTGGTGTTTCAGGCAACAAGACTGAAAGGTCCAAGAAACTTGGTCATTAACTGAAGGCCTCATTTCATATTCAAATGCAAAACATTCCCTACAGTATATTTCCTGCGATAGGTTGCTCTTTTTACACATATAGTTATCAGTGACACCTGAAATATGTGACTACATCTTTCAGTCCCTGAAGGCAGTTTGTTACAAGTATGCATGTTGATAATGTCTAACATGTATTTATATCTTACTTCCCAGTGCCCAAAAGGCACCTAAGTCTTTCCCTATAAACAGCACTTAAATACAGTTAATGGATGCTAGCAGCTGTTTTGCCATGAAGTTCTCTTGGGCCAAGAAGGCAATGCAGACTTTAATTATGCAGGTCATTGTGGAAAGCATTCCCAGAGCCCAGCGAGATGTGTCGCTTATGGAAATTTTGCGTTTGCACATATCTGAGTAGGAGCCAGTTTTTCCCCCTGCTATGAGGATGGCTTATTCACATTTGGGCCAAGGCATGGACTGGGGTATTTAATTAACAGTATACCCAAATCCTGTTTTTCTGTTCTTCTGAATGTCATGTTTTCTTCCTTTTTTCCTTCTCCTTAGGGAATAAGAATATCTCTTGTCTTAAAAATAACCTCAATTTTACAAGACCAGATAATCTGGGTAGCTCGGTGAGTTTATTTTCTAGAAAACAACAAAATGCAGAGCACAAATGGAATTGCTTTAACAGCTAGCAGGACAGAATCTGTGTGAAATTTCCCCCACTGTCTCAGCTGTTCTCACTATATGCCAAATCACAGTTTCGGATGGCTGAAATAGATTAATCTCGCCAAAGTCTCCAATCAAAAGATTTTGATTTGGTGTCTACAGAACAGCATACTTCACAAAAACAAAAGCTCCTTCCACAGTCTTATACAAAGCCCAGAGAATTTGGATTTACAGATTAAAAGCATACAAAGTTTCAGAAAACAGGGGTGTATATAATCAAAAGACTTAGTCCTGTGCCAACTAACATGACTCCTGTCAAGAACTGTTTTTTGGGAAAGCAGAGAGTGTGACCCCATGGTTGACACTCAAAAGTCCCCTCACTCTGATTTTGCACCAATAGGGAAAAAAAAAAAGTATAAATTTGAATTCCTTACTGCCAGGTATAAGCAGTTCATCTGTCCAATCTGAGTATATTTCAGCCTTGCAGATTTTATTTCTAGAGCACATCTTCTGGTAGCCTGCTGAAGTGCTGAGTGGCATGTGATACTCTGTGTGTGTCTTTCCATTCACATGGTCTCCTCTGAACCCATCCTTTGGGATAACTTAAAACACTACAAACCACAGGGGCACTGGGACCTCCCCGTTCCCCTTGTAGTCTGAAACTCCAGACTGGTGATGGACAACATTAATCCTCACACCACCAAGTGATTACCTGGCACTCAGGAAGCCCACAGGACAAAGCATTCCCTGTCTTTACCAACCTGAGGAGGATAGCTCAGCATTAGAGAGCTCCCAGAGCCCGGGACTTTAAGAACCTCTCAAGATGAGTGAGGAGGAGTGGTGTTCCATGGGTATGCCTAGATGGAACCTAAAGCACCAGGCAAGAGCTGTAACTGCAGGGGAGTAGTGTGGACTTCCCAGTAGTGTGTAACCTTTGGTTCAGGAAGCATCACAAGTGATTGTCTATGCAGACTCCTCTTTCACAAGCTCAGAAGTGTTTCCCTTAAGTGATGGACAAGTACCAGTTTCACCTCAGTAGCTACAAGCAGCCCACACCCAGCTCCAGTAAGCCTCTGAAGATCTGTTCAGCACCCTAGTGACTATGAAGCAAGTGATTTTTCCAGATATTCTAGGTTTTGGGGTGGCTTGTTTTGCAGTGCCTCTTCACCCACTCCATTTCAAAAGGTTCATCTCAGAGCCTTCAAATAACAGGGACTTAATTACTGTCTATCCATATTGGATTTGAACCAGTGACCCAGAGATTGGATTTTAACCAGTGACGAAGAGATTAAAGGAACCATTCCTGATCCCATGACCCATCTCCTGAGTCCAGCAGTCCCTGAAGAATGCAATTCATTAACTGAACTGCTTTTGCTGACTGTATTTTTCCAGTGCCTCATAACCTACATGAAATTACAATATTTCTCCCATTCTCACTATATGCATGTCAGATACTTACTCCAGTTATTTTCCTAGCTAGCCTCATAGGAGTTGTGTAAATGACATTATCAAAATTGCATCTCCCTGATTCATTATTTCCAATTTTATAAAATAGCTGAGTTAGTAAAGACACTATCAAAGGAGTTTTTAAATAAACATACTTAATCTTCTGGAGATTAAAAGAGATAGTATGGGTGACATATAAAGATTATTTTACCCCAAAGCCATCAGAAATACAATGCACAAGAAAAACACATCAAACAAATAGGCACAATAGAGAGCATTTCAATGAGAAGATAATCACACTTCAGGATTTGCTTCAACTCAGTGGCCTAAATATTGCCCTATATGTATAATGAAGTGAAAGAGGAAAAGTAAAAACCTTCAGATTTATGCTCACAGTCTGCTTAAAAAAATTAACTGCAACTAATATCTATACTAATTTATTTTCAAATTAATTCCTAGGAGGTAAATCTGTCCAACGGGAAAAAATAAAAATAATTTAGGAAGCTAGAAAGTAAAAAGTAAGGTGATCAATTTCTGGCATGATGCAAATTTTGATTGATAAGAGTAAAGTGATTAGGTGATGTGTCTCTGACCAGATATCAAGAAAATTACACTGACTCTCCGATTATCTTAATATTTTTCAGAGAAAATTATGATATGCAGAAGAAACACATGGCCTGCCAGTGTAGAAACTCATGGAAGGCAGTGTATATTCAGCTTTGTAGAAAAGGAGTTCATTTAATAAATCACAAATCCTTCTGCTATTCATCCTGGCTGCAAAGGGATGGCTGATGCAGAATAATGCCCAATTTTCATACACCACATTGGACTATTAGATATAGAGATGCTATTAGGTTCTGTCCAGATCCTCTGTTGGTATAACTGGCATGAATCAACTGAAGTTAATTGAGCTATGCAGATTTACCCAGGTAGCTGGGAGAAAATCACATATTCATTTACAGCATGCCTGAGAAGCCTGGAGAAGGGTATTTTAAGGCATTCCATCTTCTTTGAAGTTAGGGACCTGATTAGCTCTTTCCAGCAGATGCAGCCTCTTTGTGACTAATGGCTTTTCCACTGACTACATATGTGGACTCATATTCCATAGGGCCAAAGCCTCCTGCCAGATTTTCACTGAGACAAGATCTCATTTCTACTGTGTAACTATTCTGTTAATTAAGTTTTCACACATTTCAGTCATGTGCACTGTGACATTTCATCTGCCCCCAAATCATTCTACGAGTACAAAGAGACAAAGTAGGAAAAAAACCCAGAAATGGTACCTGTCTCTATAATTACAGTAAAAGTTGTGGGTCATAGCTCTTGTCAGCTGATTGTCCATATTGCTACTAGCACATAGTCTTAGTAAGATCCAATATTTTCCAAACAGCTGACTCCAATGGCCCAAAAGAGCCATGGATTACTCAGAGTGCTTGGGAAGAGAAGGGTTTTTTTCAATCCCTCTAAAAGAATGGGTTGAAATCCACTCCCTTCCTCACTCCCCAAGCACTTTGCTTTAATACATTTTTCTAAGACAGCTTCAAGCACCGCAATTTCAAATCCACCCCTCTAATAATGTTTGCTTAGCTGGTGTTACAATAAAAACCTCACCTCAGGTAAGGAGCCCCACCACAGATCTCTTGTCAGTCACCACCTATGAACAGTACATGCTGTGCTCACATCAGCATCAGGAGGGAAGTTAAGTAGTTACCTCCCTTCTGCTTGAAGCTACACACAATAGATTTTTACTCTGACTTCTTTCAGCCCAGGCTGTATGACAAATGCATTACACATCAAGCAGTGGGCAGGCTTACAGCTGCTGCTGGAAAAGCAGTGGTTACTGAGACCATTGCAGGCTGGTCCAGTGCTCGGGACCGTTTAACAGCTGAGAACATCAAGATTCATCACTGCTGGGCTGCAAGTTTCCCTGGTAATCAAGCACAATATTGACACTGAGTGAGTGCTGGATCAGGGCCCCAAATATTCAGAATTCCCAATATATATTTAGGCTTAAATACAGGGAGGACACGGGAATATGACTTGGTGTAATTCAAAATTAATATCAAAATTTAATTTTCCTGTTGTTCTGTACCTGCATAGTACCAATAGTACTTCTCAGAAGTAGTAGAATACATCAGATGCTTGTTGGCGTGAAAAAAAAAAGAAAAAAAAAAGCCAAAAAGAATACCAGTTGTTTGATATTCAAATGCAAGAGTCACATATTTGGACTGACATGAATGAGCAAGGTTTCTCAGTCATTTCAATGGGAGCTTGGATGAAAGAAACAGATCTAAAGGTTTATTCTACTGCCCTTTTTTAAGACTGCCTGAAAGGTATTTTTCTGCCTTTTTTTTTTAGCTTATCAATATGTATTTTGGAGTTTCTTACTTTTACATTTAACACCTTTTCTAAAAGGGAGCACAATCACTTTCTAAGGTTGCTACTTAGAGATACAGTGGTACAAAAAGGCAGCCACAGACTGGGAGGAAACCTTTTGAAAGCCCATGGGAAGTGACAGGGATGGAAAGTGGATCTTTCCAGAGCAAGTCAGTCCCTGGTACCTTCCCATTATACCCAGCCAGTGTATATTGTAGCCTTTCACAGGTGCCAGGTAGTGCTCTGGACTAGGATAGATCAGTGCTGAGGACAAACCCAACATTGTATAGTGTTACAGTCACTCACCAAAATGAGAGCTCTGATTTCCCCTTCAGAAAACAATTGAGTTCATTTATCCCACATTTTAATCAGGCACCACTTCTCTTTTGACTAAAGCTTAACCTAAAGGAAAATCGGAATACAAGCTGAGGAAAAGAATGCTACCTGACTTTTTGACAAAGAAGAGTGGTTTGTTCTTGATTTCAAGCATGAGGCAGTTTGATCCTAATAATATTGTACTATAACCTCCTCTCAAATTAGGACATTAAGAATTCTTCCACTTTTGTTTCTGCAGGTCTTCGGCAGGTGGTTCTGGTTTGAAATATGATTAGCACTGTACAAAACCACGGAGCTAAGAATAAAAGAGGTAATTAGGGTTACATTCAGGTGAGCACACTGCTCTAAAATAGTAAGGCTTCCAATAATTATACAGTTCAAGGATAATATATACCAGTGTCTCCCTTGAGAATCTTCAGTTCATCTCCTGGTCTTTATTTCTAATTAATCCTTGAATCCTTTTGTAGGTTAATACAATTAAAAATAGGGATAAACTTGCTGTAGTGTATAGCCAATTAGATTTATAGAGCTTTTCTTTGCTATGACCATCAGATCTCTGAGGAAACCCTCTTAAACCTGTCTTAGTTCCAGCATTAATCAATGACATGCACACTCAAACACTTCCTTTTAACCATGCTGAGGGTACCAAAAAGACAAAATCAGTTTTGTTCAATATTTCTTCAAAAGACTACTACAGAACCCAACATTTGCCACCCCTGAACACTTGCTGTCTTCTCATTGCACTGTGACTATTCAAAATGAATGGTCAGCATGTCCTTAAAGACTTTGACCAATCTTACAAAAACTCAGCCTTAGATATAAACCCAAAAATTAATACATGAAAATAATGTTTTCCTTACAGGAATGTAAAGAGAGAAAGGTTCTGTATGGTGAAACTGTATTTTGTGTGACATTGGTTTATGTTCTCTTTGCTTCTCACCCTAATTTTACCAGCCTGCTGCTGTTTCTAGCTTTTTCAGGTCTTCTCAGCTGGATGTGAATCAAAACACAAGTGCTGCTCTCACTGCCTCTGTTTCTCTCCTTGTATGTTCATTAGCTTTCTGAGCTTCATATTACACTCATCATAGTTAATTCCTTTTAATCACCCATAAATGTATATTGAAATAAAAAAAAAAAAAAATTTAAACCACAAAATGAGACCAGCTATTCTTAGAAAAAGAATTGGTTATGCAATACAAATACTGAAAACTGAGAAACAAGAAAGTAATTTTTAAAGGGTTTTTATTAAATCTATATCCCCACTGTCCTCTGTGTGTCCATGCCTTCTTTGCTTCCTTTCTCTATTTTCAAAAACATCTGTAGTGCTGTGAAGGACTTAGAGGTAAAAATTTTCATCTGTGTGGTTATACATTCAAAATGTGTGACTGCAGAGTGGAAGCCTGAAATGAAAGGGCTTATTAACAACATTTTTTATTCATACAGCAGTAAGAAAAGGCTTCATTTGTTCATCCCTTGATCGTCTTTTTCTTTTCAATTACCTCTTCTAAAAGAAAGTTTAATGTCATTTCTGGATTCTAGCAGGTCTCCAGCTAAAAAGAAAACAAGACAAAATACTTTCACCTTAAGGTAGGTTTTCCTCTGACTTTTTTCCCATTATATTACCTATTTGTTAATGAGGCAGCTGGTAAGCACTAATTTGGATTGAGAAAAGCTAATTTTTGTGTGGGCCAATAAATCTTACATCTCCTAGCCCTGGTGTCAATTCCTCACCCTGGGCTGCCTAATACCAGGATCTTGTCCCTGTCTAAGACATCAGAGGGACCTTGCACCTGGGCTCACTGAGCAGGGCAAGCTGTCCCTTCTGGAGCTCTCCTGCAGCCCTACTCTTAAGTGTGCCCCACTGTAGAGTTTGCCCGAGCTGTGGGGTTGTACCACCGCTGCCCTCACCACACTGCCCCAGTGATGGTGGTGCAGCAGGGGGGCACACAGGAGCTCAGTGTGAGGCTGTGGGGCAGGCTTGATCCTACTCTAGATCCAACCATTCTCTGTTGTGCTGCTCCTCCTGCGGTTTATACTCCTTAAGTCCACAGCCATGTTCCCTGTTTTGTTCTCCAAGACCCCAGTATGTTCCCACAATACTGATTGCAACCCTTTTTGTTCTGAGATGGGGCACAGCACCCCAGATTTTGTGAGGCTGTCACAATGAAATGAGGGCTTTTAAGCTGAAACAAGCCTTAATTGAAATAGGAATGCAAAGTCCTACCAGAATCTAGCAGAAGAGCAACAAAGAAAGGAATGCATCCCACCTGCACGTGTCTTCTTTCCAGTCACTCTGTGTGAAGGACTGTACTATGAAAATAGTTCAGAAGACTTAAAAAGTCTTGCAGTGATGTAGGTCATGCACTTCAGGACCCATTGAAAATGCATCGTGCTCCAAAATCTAAAATAAATGGATACCAAATCTTTCCAAGATTCTTAGGCCTAGGCTGGTGTCAGAAAGCAGATGAGTAGGAAAAGACGAATGCCTCCGGATCGTTTTTATAGTTGGTAAATGATTCTTAACCCATCATTTCAATCTGAACATGCAGCCCAGGGCAGAATATTCTGGCTATTCAAAGAAAGGCTTTTCCTTTTACTGCAACATTGGAGCAGATCACCAACATTAATTAATTTATCTTTGCAATATTTCTTGTCTTGCTCTAGTGTTTATATGAAACTGACACTAATACCAGTTTACACATGTATTACAGGAGATCATCTGTATTTCAGCTCGGGGACACTGTTTCTGGTAGTTGGGTTTGCTGAACGCTAATTAACACTAGCATAAAACACTTCTTTAAAAAAGTTCAGTAATATACTGTTTGACTGGTATAAGAGTAAATGGCGTTATTCTTTAAAATCATGATTATTGGTATAACAGTTGTCAAACAGAAGCTTCTTAAGTGTACTTCCAGGAAAGCAAACATAAGAGAGAGAAAAATAGGCAACTACAAACTGTAAAACCAGCAATCATTCAGGTCATGCTGTAAACTCTTCGAAGACAACTTACCTTTTCCTTGTTAAAGAGCTGTAAATGATCTCCTGGGATCCTGGATCCTCGCTGAAATTATTCAAGACACCTTTGAGAGACTCTGCACTAGAAAAATAAATGTTTTTTTCCTCTGCAAAATATATTGTTTCCTGGTTCCTACATGTCAGGTGAAAAAACATTTCATTTAGAGAAGAACCATATGCAGTTGGATGTTTTCAGTACATCTCAATATCTTGCTGCTCTTGATCCAAAACATAACTGTACACTTGTCTGGCTTGCCAATGTTGCACTTTCTCACCTCTCCCAGAAATCTCAGTGATCAGTCTTGAAAATGTCCTGAGGGACCGATAATGGAACAGGAAAAGAAGTATAAAACCAGCTGATTTTTGATGAGTTATTTTGTTTCCCCTCTGATTATGCTTTGTTGAGTTGTTAAAGGGTCTGTCATGGAAGAGCTTTTGACAACTACCTTGCCTTACAGAGACAGTCCAGTTTTTCTCGACTATGGACTTTTTTCAGTAGATTTTGTTCCCTGAAGTAGGGAAATTAGTGATTAAGCAGCTATTTTCATGGATCTGTAATTTTATCTCACCTTTTCTTCCTGTGATTTTCCTTAAGTCTGATACTTTAACAAGTAACCCACCTCCTCCTTGCAACTCAGAAAGCTGTTATTTTTTAACAAAGCCAGCTGATTGCTGCCGGCCTCCTATTTAGCGGCTATTTCAAGTATTTATCCCAGCATATAACATCATCTGTAAAGAAAGATATAGCTGCACATTGAGCAGGTCTGTGTCATTGCCTACTCTCTTTGCAGTTTTGTTTAATACTCCCTTCCTCTTGAGTCTGGTGTGCTTAGGAAGCCCAGATTCAACCTTTTGTTCTAGCAGAGATCTGACATGTCCGGCATAAGAAAGAATATCCTTCCTGTCATCAAGTCATGGGCTAGGCTGGGCCAGACCACCTTCTGCTTGTCCTTTTGCATACTGACAAGGAGGGCAAACACAAGGACGACAATACCACAGAAGGGAGTGGCACTATCCCTTTGCGTTAGTTGCTAATTTCCAAACTTTCCCATGTGTTAGCACAAGTGCTTATCCTGCCACATAAAGACATAGATCACTGAATGATTCTGGTCAAAAACTAATATGCTATAAAATGAATAAAACTGGTTTTAACCTTGATGGGTTTTCAACCAGGCTCTTGCTAGTGAGCACTTGTTAAACAGAATATTTGCTTGTGGTGGGTTGACCCTGGGAAGACAACAGGTGCCCACAAAAACCACTCTATCACTTCCCACCTCAGCTGGACAAGAGGAGGGAAAATACACCAAAAAAGGTTTGTGGGTCAAGATAAGGACAGAGAGAGATCACTCACCAGTTACTGTCATGGGCAAAACAGACTTAACTTGGGGAAAAAATTACTTTACCTATTACCAATCAAATAGGATAGGATAGGAGAAATAAATCTTAAAACACCTTCCCCGTACCTTTCCCTTTTTGCCAACCTTAACTCCTGATTTGGGCATGGGGGCTGCAGTCAGTTCATCACAAGTTGTCTTTGCCACTCCTTCCTCCTCAGGGAAAGGACTCCTCACACTTGTCCTGCTCCAGCATGGGATCCCTCTCACAGAAGACAATCTTCCACAAACCTCTCCAAAGTGAGTCCTTGCCACAGTTCCTTATGATCTGCTCCAGTATAGGACTCTTCCATGGAGTGAAGTCCCTCAGGAGCAGGCTGCTCCAGTCCTTCAGGAACAGTGATCTGCTCCAGAATAGGACTCTTCCATGGAGTGAAGTCCTTCAGGAACAGGCTGCTCCAGTGTGGGTCCCCCATGGGTTTATAAGACTTGCCAGCAAACCTGCTCCAGCATGGACGCTTCTCTCCATGGATCCACAGGTTCTGCCAGGAGCCTGCTCCAGTGCTGGCTTCTCACAGCCTCCTTTGGGCATCCATCGATCCAGCATGGGGTTCTCCAGAGGCTGCAGGTGGATCTCTACTCCCCATGGAACTCTATGGGCTGCAGAGGCACAGCTGCCTGATCATGAACAGGCTGCAGTGGGATGTCTGCTCCAGTACCTGCAAGATGCCCTCACCCTCCTTCTTTGCTGAGCTTGGTGCCTGCAGTGTTGGTTCTCACATAGTCTCACTCCTCTCTTCTTTGGCTGCAGTTGCTGTTTTGCAGGTTTTTTTTACCCCCTTCTTAAGTACTTTACCAATGAGGCACTACCACCGTCACTGACAGGCTCGGCCCTGGCCACTGGCAAGTCTGTCTTGAAGCCAGCTGGAACTGGCTCTGTCGGATGTAGGAAGCTTCAAGCATCTACTGTCTGAAGCCACCCCTGGCACCCCTAGTACTAAAAACTTGCCACACCAACCGAATATACATTGGTGCACACATAACTTCTATGCTTAAAGCTACCTTTTAATGTTGGTAAGAAGCTTGTTTGAATACTATTTATACAAGATCTGGTCCTGTCGTGAAGTGCCAGAAGGAATGAAAACTAAACTGACTAAACCAGTCAGAGCATGATAATATCACCAAAAAATTCCGGCACATACTTGTTTCCTGTCATTGGAGTCCAGTGTTCCCTTCGCTATGTGGAAACAGAGATAAATGACACTGAAACATCAAATTAATTGCTTTGCAGTCAACAATCCATCTGCTAGATGCATTGGATTACTCATTAGCTGACCACCATTTCTAAAAGACTTTGCTTTCTAAATTACATTCAATTAATTGCAATTATCCTAATTTGAACCTCAGACCCCTCTCCTCAAGATATTATCTGCTAAATGAAAAGAAGTTTTGACACTAATCTCCATGCATTATTTTTTTTATGCAGTACTTCTGCATAATTCAAGCAAGAGTGCACCATTATACTAATCTCAGACACGTCACACTATTCTCAGACACACAAATCTGAATCCTCACTAAATGAGCAGGTAAGATTAGTGTGTCTCATTGCCACACACAAACCCTTCTGCAAGTGCATTTTACACTTGGGCAGTTAAAGTGGCAATCTTTTTGAAAGGAAGAGAAAACAGTTTAAATACCAATCAAAGCATTTGATATAATTAATGTAGTTTGAACATCTTGGCAAGATCATCAAAAATGGAATTAGCTGCTGAGTGATAGCACAAACATGATTCCACATTTCTTGAGCTTATCTCATGCTCCACTGAAATTCCTTAATGTATCTATATTGAATGCTGTGATTTTAGGGAAACTAAAATTAAAATTTTGCATGCCTATTTTCAAGCAGATTATTGCAAAGAAATTGAATTACCAGTTCTTCCAAGAAATTAATTTTGGCCAGGTGTTCTTGAGCAAGTTAAATAACTATACCTGTGGCGTGTTCAACGCAAAACCAAGGGAGTTTTATATCAAAGATATTCCAGAAAACTCAAGATTATTACCTTAAATCCCAGGGTAAAGAGATTAAGATTTAATTCCATGGAAAGGATTAAGAATCTGTAATAGACTTTGGTAGTTAGAAATTAGGCACAACAGTATTTACATGTCAAATGCCAGATTCTCACAATCTGTCTGGACTCTGTAGGGGGAACTAGAAAGTAGCAACAAACTGAAAACATGGGATCTTCTCTTGCTGTGGCACTATGCACCAGCAGCAAAGAGGGACATTCTGCTTGGAGCCTGTTCCTGAAGCACAGCCTGTCATTTTCTTTCTCAGAATTCATTGATGTCTCTGTGTTTCCTGTTAATGACAGACAAAAGGAAAAATATGTTTAGGTAACAGTGGTGGTGATAACAGTAGCATGTATTACTCACTTTGCATTTAATACAAAATACAGGAACATCCTATAGGGTAAGCACTGGTGTCCCCTTTCACTGTTTGCCTTTTCTCACCAATAGCACTACATCCCTCTTTTTACATGCCTTTTTTTCCACCTCTCTTTGACTCTCAGTAAATTTTCTGTATTTCTCCTTTCTGCAGTAAAATAACTTTTCGATGCACAGAAAGTACCTGTTACTCCCACGTGGTATTTAGGACATCTTCCTTGAAAGTGGCTAATGTAGTTTTGGATATCCTCTGATCCAGGAGTAAGTCAAAGGCAATTCCCAGTCCTACCCATGAGATGCTGCCTTCTCACCATTGAAATTAAGCTGTAGTTTTTGTTTCGGGCAAACCCAATACTCCTGGTGTACCCTAAATGAATTATGAGAATCTCTATTGGTCAGAATCACTGAGAATGCTGAGATGAAGTTTGGAGTCTCCCTCACAGATACTCCTATTTTCCTTCTACCTCTGAGACACGTTTACATCCCAAGGATCACACAAAGCTGCTGTCTTTTAAAAACCACCAGTTCATTAATTGTTTCTAGTTAACACTGTGGAGGGCCCAAACTCATTTTCAAGGATGGAGAACACATTGCCAAAGGAAATAATGAGATAGCTTTTTTTCTTTTTTCCCCAAGTTGTTTATGAACAAATTGCAGTAAAAATGAAGCCGTATTGCACACTTTCACCTCAGAGAGGATGGAGAAATGGATAGATAAAATAGCTTGAGTACACTCACACAGGAAGAACAAGAAAAAAATGGAAAATTTAGCCAATGTTGAAGTCCCTGGTGGTGCCTTGGCCCCTACCCTTGTCTTATCTGTTGGACTGACCTTTTCTGAACCAAAGAAAAATTTTCCAATGCTGAGTCAAAGAGTGTAAAAACCAGCCTAGGCATAGAGAGATCCTGCCTCCAGAATCCATTCCCAGTTTCAGGCATAGTTGTAGTGCTGAAAGATCCACTACAGCCTAGGATTCAAATTCTAGTCTCTCCCTACTTCAGGAGTAGGAAAGTTAGTTCAGACTAGACTTCACCAAGACGACCCAGTCAGGGTGGCTGGTGGTCTGAGGGGGAGCGAGGTACTCAGTTCTGCCCATGCTCTGTCCCACCCTGTGTGCACCTGGGAAATGACACCCAGCAGTGGCCCTGTAATTCATCTCTCTTTGCGCTGGCATGTACCACATTAGGCATGAATGCACTGGAAGTGTTGCTCACCACATGACACCCTTTCCCTTCCTTTGCTTGTGCTTCACTTTTCCCATTTCTTTGGAGCATAGAAGAATCCCTCATATTGATGCTGACATGTACGAAATTATATAAACTTTGTAATCTGTAACGAGGAGATATATACATATATATATATGTATACACATATATATGTTCTTATTACCAAAGTGTTTCTATTTATTCCACTTAATATTTCTTTTGCATTGTATAGGTTTCTAAATCTATTCTCAAATGTTTTTTACCTGTCTCAATGTCACCTTAAATTCAAATGTCAATGTATTTGTCCAGGCCTACTTGCAGAACCAGCCAGCTGAGAAATGGAGCATGAATTCATTAGCAAGTCATACCTACCAGAACTGACCTTACAACCTGCATGAATCAAAAGGAAAGACTTAGCTGGGCTCACTCCTTCTGTGAAAAAGCAGAGGCTAACCAGCACAGCCAGAGAGAGCAAGATTCGCAAAGCACAAAATGTTGTTATCAATCTTGTAACATCAAATCAAAAACAATGGAAAGAAAAAAAAATAGAAATAAGTCTCTGAGACCATTCCAGTGAATTTGGCAGTTGCTTACTAGCTTAAAAAAAATACAGGCACAGGTAGCCTTTATCAGTGTGGAACTGCAGAGTCACATAATGACAACCTACGCATTTTCACTCTAGGGAAGTAAACATTTACAGCATGAGAAAAATTGCTGTAGTGACCCAGGGGAGCTACCAACGTTTCTTGGATGAGGACAATTAACCAAACCAATATAATTAATTTTGGCACAGATTTTGAATGATCTAGAAAACAGAATACACAGTTTGCCTTAGTAGACTTAGGTACTGCAACAGAAGAAAATTTCAGGAAAACCCCACAGCAGCAATGACTGCAAATGAGAAGCCAAGACACCTGCAGGAATAGGTTTGCATGGATCTTAACAACACCACTGAATTTCTCTTAGGTGGGTTCAGCAGGGACTAGCCTAGACCAGCACAGGCCAGCACCGCGACCATCCCCTGTTGGCACCTCTGTCACCACCAGAATTGTGGAGAGCCAGCTACAGCTGTAATCACCTGCATGCAGTGCCTTTCCTACCTGGAAGGGTCTCCTGATGTACACATCTGCATCAAAAGAGGCTTTGTCCTAGTTTAATTTTAGCTCCATACCACAGATAAGGAAGTAGAGGTCCATGGCTTATCCCTGCATATACAACAGGGCACTTGTGCAACTAGTCTCCAACAACCATCCCTACTGAATCTTGATTCCCACACAGCTGTGCTTACAATGATTTTAGAGATGAGCACTTTTGTGAGCCACTCACCCTCAGAAGTAGTGAAGGAGGAGAAGCACCCATGGCTGCCCACAGCAAAAAGACCCACAGCATTCAGACATGTGGAACTCCAAATCAGTGCCGTAGTGGCTGAGGCATGCACTCATCCTAGCTGGTTATAATGGTAGTGGCTTAGGCATATAACTGTGCCAGGGAGTTGTTGCCTGCTGCTGCCCTGTGCCAGTGGAGGACGAGGCTGTGATGGATTCATGCACCCTATGCTAGCCTGCCAGCACACAGCAGAGCTACAGCAGCAAAGCGCCACTTGCACAGAGCCTGTGCCTTTGTCTGGAGCACTTTTTTCCTCCTTTTTAACTAGATGACAGGGACCAATTAAACTAATGAGCCTCACAAAGTATTTCCCCTGACTAACAACAGCCTGTATTAATGTTTGCAGAAGTGCAGCATTTGGGCCATAAGCTTTCTTGTTAGATGTTAACGCTTTGCAAGATGCTTAAACACCCTATGAAATTCTCCATCTCTTAGACTGGTACCTTTGTCAGGTGTAACAGCCCCTCTCCTCTTTCCCACAGCTGACTGTATCCCAGCACCCTGTAGATGTGGGCACCTAAGCAGCACAGCTGCCCCTGCCCAAGACCCAGTTTCTCATAGAAAAGCCATAGAGGACTGTATGAATCCCAGCCAGGCAATTTCTCTTCTGTGAATAGAGCCCAATTTTGCAATTGTGTCATCTAGTGTTTTTGTTTGTGGAGTGGGTTGTTTTTTTGATGTGGAAAGACTAAGTTAAAAATATAATCCCTTTCTGTTTAATCTCCCTCAACCTGCTAAATCAGTTTTGGAAAGAAAGATGCAGGTTTAATCTTTCAAGATACCTTGTTTTTATAACAGTTGTAATAAATTATAATGAAGAAAGTTTCTCTGTTGAAATTGACAAGCCTCTGCTTACAAGGGGAAAAAAAAGGTAACTATTGACTTTGGCTTGGATTCTTTCAGCTTGCTCTAATTACCAGTCTTATTATATTCCTGCAAAATGCCAGACTTTCAAGTGTGTTGTAAATGCAAACAGTGAAGAGAAATTAAACATGGAGATAACACCAGAAAAGAAAAGAGTTTATTAAGTTTTTCAATTCCCATTTCATTGCTCCATCAAGCATGTGCCATTATTGCAAATGATTCAGGCCCTGGAATTTAGATCCAGATCTGAATCTGCTTGCCTTCCAAGTCAGGGCCTTTCCGGAACTGTAGCTGCTCCCCAGACCCATTGCTGAAGCTCAAACTAAGGTACTATTGCACATTCTGGACTCAATTTTTTGTAACTTGTGGGTAATTATTTTTCAAATTTTTTTGTCCAGTTTTAAACCCTTGGAGAAATAAGTGATCATCACTGCAGTTGCAAGACTGTAACAGATTGGCTACCTCAGGTTCTCTATGTAGACCTGTGCTGTAACTTCTCTATGTATGACTTGGGTCTCTACATCATTATTACAATTTGTTTTGGTGAGCATTGCTGTCAGGGAAAACTGCCTGGGCATTTTGGTGGGAAGTTAGTACAACCATGATCGAAGGGTCCCCATTGGTCCTTGTTTGAGGACCACATGAGAACCAGGATGGACAAACAAGCAGAGCTCTGCATTTATGTGATATGAAAGCACAGAGCACTTTCACAATAGACAGAATTTTATGCAAGAAAACCAAGTTAAAGAGAAAAGAGGCAAGAGCTCAGCATACCCTCGGATATGGGCACGGCCGCAAACTTCCAAAAGGGCTAAGATCAGACTTAATCTGATCCACTCACCAGGTGGAATAAGGCAGGACTTTTGCTCTTTTGATGAGGCTTGTAGCTCATGCAGTTAATAGACTAGAACCAAGACACTTCTTCAGAGGAGGAACTTCCAACTCTAGAAGAAAACAGTTGACTGAAATCAGGTTTCGGACTCCAAGGGTGCAAAAGCAATATGAACAAGGCACTTTAGCAAATTTAAGAACTGTACTAATCACTCCAGCTTTTCATCTTACCTTAAGGTGCATAAATCTGTTAATCATCATCCTTTCCTTGTTTCACTGCTGCTCAGCTTTAGACAGAGACTTCTAAGCACTTTGAGAGATTGCTGCTGGTAAAACTTACACTGGAATATTCTCTAGTCCTCCTCCACCTTGCAAAGAAAGGGAGTTAGGACTTACATAGAAAGTGCTCAGCTCTTAACCAAATAGATAATTTGGAAGTCAATAAAAACATCTAAACCAGAGAACTGGAGTCCTGGGAAGCCAGATGTATTTCACATCTGAAATGACATGTCAACATCACAGCAAAACTTTGCATTTACATATCACTTCATCCCTAAACACAGAAGAACATATGAAATTATTTAACTTAATGGTATTATCATCAGGTAATCTGTTGTAGGGGTGAAGATATATACCAAGGTCCTGGACCTGCAAGGAGTTATCCAGATGACATTATCCTGACACCAATGGCAACCATGTCTGCCACTTGGCAAGACAATGCCCTGACTGATAATGCCAAAGACACAGAGAACAGTGATCAGAATACAAATTTTAATTCCAGAAAGCGGCTTCATTCAGGACATGTCCTTTAATCTGAGCATTTGCTTTTCTGTTCCAGGAACAGGACACAGGGCTCCTGATAACTAGTCACTTGCTCAAAACATTATTCTTGTAATTAAATATAATGTTAAAAACTTGAAGGCAATAGTTCCTTCAGCTCATTCTAGAGAGCGATTTTATCTTGCATTTTGCTATTGCTATTGAAGTCAGTGAGAGTTTTACCATTAATTTCAGTATGATAAGGATCAAGCTCTTAATGCACCCACTAACTTTTAATTGACTAAGGTAAAAGAATTAGGCTATTGTTTGCTTTGCACTCACCTGAGTTTTTTGCAAAACAATACCTTTCATTTTACTTCAGTGACTGCCAGCTGTTCTGAAGAGTCTGCGCTTTTCCCTCTAAAAGCTAAATATAATGTCAATTACAAAAAATCTCCAAAGACATTTCCCATGTTTGAGACTTCTTTTAACAGCCAGTCAGTAACAGTTTCAAGTTGCTCACAACACTCTGAAACCAGCTACAGGCAATGATTGCTTTTATTGAAGAAAATAAAATGACTACAATTATATTACACTGCATTCTCTTATACTTGGAACTTGAATTGGAGCTGTGCTGAAAGGAACAGATAGTGCATAGATGCTGATTTAATGTACACAAATATTTGAAATTAAAACCCACCAATTACACCCATCATCTTTACTTACACAGGGAACTACTGGTCACTTAATAACTTTTAATGATCATACCAAGGGAAGACAACGACACGGCAAACACTATATTATTGCTGTAGTCCTGTCCCAAATCCCAATTTAGGTAAACTACTCCACAAAGATTTCCTCCTGTGTTTCAATATGACATGCTAGTTTCCTCAATTCAGCTTATGTGCTGTTGATAAGCATTATTGAATACTTTGAGATCCTATCCTCATATAATCATAGCAGGTGAGGTCCTCCTTACTGTAAAATAACACCACACTGCTGCTGTCTAGGTAGCTACACTCAGTAGCTCCAGGCTGAAAATTTGACTCACTGGATTTAGACATATAAGAGACTAAATTGGTGTAATGTACTAGCAATGAGAGCAGACAAATGACAGAAAACCCAAACCATGCTCTCGTAGTCGCTCTTGCTGAAACTCACTACAAAGAAGATGCATTCCTGGTGCTTTTAGGAAGGTAAGCATTAAGATCCTGATTGCAATGCCACTGTTTGGGGTTTGATCGCTAGTCACACTAAAAATCACAGCTTTAGTAGGAACTTGGTGGACAAAGCTTTTTCAAACAAAAATTATACTTATCATATATATTTGAGTTGTCATCCTCAGAGCTCACTAGCACATGAACTTCCTGAAAGATGGATCAATTTTGAAGCAAGCTTACACAAGACCCGGCAACTCTGCAGGGCATGGAACACTTTCTGCATGACCCAAGGGAATGATAAAGGCACCAATCACCCTGCAGGCATGTTCTATATTAGAGCATAATGAAACGGTATACAGGAGGCTTTACTTCAAGCAAATCACTATCCCACAATCCAGTCTAAACCTTTCCTCAACCTGTGTATCTCTGCACATACACACACACACAAACTTTTAAGCACTTGTCAGCACACTGAGGCACAGATCTACAGTGTTTATCTTTTTGTACTGCAGAACATTTTATAGCATACCAGGCCTGTCTTTTCTGATTATATTCCCTACCTGCTTAACTCAGCTCTTTCAAAGGCAAATTTCTTACAAAATTTGCATTTCCTAGCACATTTCTATATTAAAAACAAAACAAAAAAAAATCCCCCACTAATGAACCCCAAAGCCCCAGAAAAACAAAACCCCAAACACACAAAATAAAAGCAAACAAACCCCCATTTGTGTATAAACGGTTGATTGAAACTGAGGTAGGAGAGACCTGAGAGAAACAAAACAAATCCCCTCCATTTCAGAATAAAATGCAATGAAGTCCACATATTAAGAGAGGACTCTCCACTGTTTTCTGATACAGTTGCCTAATATCTTGCTTTCCTAGTGCTCTCTATATTGTCAGTCTTACTGTCAATGGGGATAAAGAGGCAACAAGCAGAAAAAGCCATCTCATCTACTTTAGAAATTTGTGCCAGGGAGAAAGGATTGATTAATTTTCAAAGGTGCTTGGCTCTCTCTACTGGTCACTGAGGGAGATGAGATAATTTGCTTTGATGAGACAGTCAAATTTTACCAAGTTTCTAAGGGAAGACCCATCCCTGAAAGATTTAATAAAAGGGTCACTGTTTAGATAAGCCTAAGTTTCTTCAAAAAGGTGATGGATAGACATATTACATGCAACTGCACACAGTCAGCACCACCTCTCATCTCTGCTTTGTCCCTTTGTGCTTCTGCTTGAGAAGGGAAGTCCAGTAAGATTTCTTTGTCGAGATAATGTTTCAGTATCTTGGCCATGAGGCTGGGTGCTTCAGAAGATCAGAATGTTAAAAAGAGCCTGTAGGCATTGTTTCATGAAGAAAGGATGCAGAAAGGAACAATTCCCTCCTCAGTACATGTTTGTACCTTAAAATAAGACTCGTAGGAAGACCTTGCCTGCATCATTGATAGACTGAGCTATCAAAGGTGAAAACTGCATTCCTGGTTCCCTTTCAACACTTTTTTGAGGGGGGCAAGATAGGAAGCCTTCAGAATCCATTGGCTGTGAAACTCCAATGAAGTAATTTTTTTTTATTATTGAATTTGCTTTATAACTTACTGGTTTGGGATATATACACCTAGCCACTGCTTAGTACCAAACAGTATGTGAGGTCAACAAGGAAGAAATGGCTTGTTTAATGCTGTTTTCTTTGATTTCCTGCAGAATCCCTCAAATCTCCCTCTTCAAAGGTATCATTTGCTATTGATCTCTGCTGCAGCAGAAAGCCTATCCTAACACACTTGCTCAAAAAAAGCTGAAAATTAGAGCAGGGTGGTAAACAGGAATCTCCTTTTGAAAATCAGGCTGAGATTTTGCCATTCAGACTTGGTCTTTACCCAGTAAAAGTAAGACAGGAGAAATCCCACTAGCCAATGTTTACAACCTGCACCTGAAATGCACAAAAGCCAACCTGAAGTCTCTAGCTGGCCTGCCTACAGCAGTTTTCTGAACATGTCTGTTGTATACTTTTGCTTGGAAAGCTCCAACTCCCATTGAATCTGTTATGGATTCAAACACTCTCAATGCCTCCCATTACAGCTTTTCAACTTCATATAAAAAAAATAACTACTTCTTGGCCAGACACAGCACTTGGATTTGGTCTTTCATCTCCCAAATCACAGGTAAGAGGCTGAATGACCTGGCTGTGTTTAGTGCAAACTCCAGAAGAGATTAAGAGAAAGGCTGACTACAGATTGCTGGATAAAGGCACTATTTGGTCTCAGGAAGATCCAGGTAAAAAAAAGTGCCTTTTGTTTTAGTATTTTAATGCCAGTTTATTACATTTCAGAACCTAAACATGGGAGTCCTGTTAATGTTGGAGTGAGTCCATATCTCCATCTAAGCATGTAGGACCCCACTGAAAAATGTCCTGTTATGTTTTTCAATTCTGGTTCAAAGCTTGAAGAGAACATGATGTTAAAATTTTGTGAGCCATCTTAGTGTAGTTTTGAGTATCCTCTTCTGGCAAATAGCGTATTTATATATGCTGCATAGAGCAATATATTGCAAGCTTATTAGCAAATGGCAAAAATTCCATCAGTCCCAAGATTTACATATAAGTCACTCTTCTGTGTCCAGCCTTAAGCAAGGGGTTTGAGGGAACCAAGACATTATGA
The DNA here is from genome assembly GCF_017639235.1 of Corvus kubaryi. Classification (NCBI taxonomy): domain Eukaryota; kingdom Metazoa; phylum Chordata; class Aves; order Passeriformes; family Corvidae; genus Corvus; species Corvus kubaryi. Next base: position 2,745,072 of record NW_024581081.1, read on the forward strand.
AAGGAGCTATGCAGTTTATCCAGATGTCCCTAGACAAAAAGAGAAGAGCAGCAATTATCATCTGTTGTTGCAGTTTGTTTTGGGAGGAACTTCTTGAGATGAGGGCAGTTTGTTTTGGGAGGAACTTCTTGAGATGAGGTGGGCTGAAGACAGACAAGGACAGACAAAAATACCCATAGTAACTTCAAATCCTGACAAAGTGCCTTGGGGAACTTTTGTACCTTGATGAGCAGCATGAATTTTAGAAGGTTTTGTGTTCGTTGTTTGTCTTGTTCAAGATCTCTTTGGACTCTGGTGGCTGTGGTTTTATTAAAAACTACCCTATTTTTGTGAGGGCTCCTGAGCTGATGGCCTCGGGTTGAATGCATGCCTTTACAAGTGGCTTGAAATCACTCACTGTCACACTGACTCCTCTGTTTCATTTTCTGCTTACTGAGCACAGAGAGGAGATGGATGCTTTCACTGGGTCTGTCACCTGCAAAGCCTTGGAGGGAGGGCACAGACATAAACATGGTGATTTTTCTTTCTGTCCTACTGATCCCAGTGGAAGTCAACATTTTCCATTCCCCCTAGAATATCCTGTGGTTAAAGGAAAGTGATCATCTCACCTTTTTGCACATTAACAGCACATACATACTTTTTCAGTAAAGCTACAGTACAGGGAAGGCTCTTTCACTTGAAGTGAGGCACATTGTGCCATTTCCATGTCACTCCAGTGTTTGCCCCCACATTGTGCTTCCAGAAGAGTTCATATCTATCCCTCTGACAGTGGGAACAGAGCCTCACTCAATGCTACCTTTGCTGTTCCTCAATTTATCTCACATTTTTCTTTAGTTCCTATTATTTTCCTTTGAATCTGCATGATGCTGGTGATAAAAGCTGGCTCCCCTTTTCTTCCTCTGCATGACATCCTATCAGGGAATGACCCTAGGGGTGTACAGCTCACAGAGTACGCACCCATCGGGTGGCTCTATGAAACCAAGAAAAGCCAAGTAACTTCTTTCGTAGACTTTCATCTGAGGGTTCTTAAGTTCTAAAACAAACAGAGAATAGCAGCTTTGATTTTCTCTGGGTATGTGGAGTTAAAGATCTGAAACTCTACAAAGAAAATATAAGTGGGAGAGCCCTTCAAAGATGGAAAGAAATGGGAGAACAAAGATGATTTCTCTTAGAAATGTCAAGAGAATAACCTGTTGCTCTGGATAAGACCAAGTTGGAAAAGAGCTGTTCTTTACTCTGACATGCTCCTTACCAAAAAGTGCTGAATCCATGGTACCAGGGGTGGTGCTACCTTATGTTGTGCCCTCACTGCTGAGTGGTGAAGTAAAAACTCTTTTTGAGTTTTTTAAGTATAAAATGCAGTCAGAGGGACAACTTTTCCCCAGGGTTAGGACTGCCTTTTCCCAAGTATTCCAATCCACAGAAATTCTAGATGTTTCCTTAATAAAAATTCCTCTCTCTGAATATTTTTTCTTAATTTCTTGTTTTACAAAAATTGCGTGGATCACAAGATCTTAAGTTCAGGATAAGTTGAATTCTGTCTGACCAAAAAAAAACTCCAGACCCTTCACTTCTCACCTTAACAAAAAAGAAGGCGGCTTATTTTCTAACTTGTTCTTTTTCTTCTTCTATATACCATCTCCTTCTCGGGTGGTTGTTACCGATTGTGATGCAGGGTTTGTTAATTTAGGGATTTCTTTTTGGTGATGTATTTTTTATTAAGATTAAGATAAAAGCCAAGAAATACTTTCACACTAATCATCAGGTAGCTTCCCAGTCTCTCCCCAGCTGAGTCACAATTTAGAAGCAAAAACCTAAAAATCTTATGTCCACTCATATGGTCTCTGTGTCCCCTAGGTATATTAGCACTGTTTTAAAGCAGGTCTTTGTCACATCAACTGCATAACTGATCATCTCTTACAGCAAAGGTTTTGACCTTTTTTCATAAAAGAAAGCATTGCTCTTCCAGTTTTCCTAGAAAAAACCTCATCACATTTAAATTATAAATTAAGCAATTGGATAATATCTCACAATATTTTTCTTTAGTAAAGGAAAATCTCTCTCAAAACTAGTCATCAGGGACCAGTGGAAATGTTCATATTTTCAGACTGAAGAAGGCAGCTTTGCTGAAGTTCTGGAAAACTTGAGAGAAGAGCAGCAATTGGTATGAAGACAGAGGAATGAGAATCATAGAATCACAGAATCATTTAGGTTGGAAAGGCCTTTAAGATCATCAAGTCCAACCATAAACCCAACACTGACAAGTCCACCACTAAACTACGTCCCTAAATGCCATATCTACACACCTTTTAAATACCTTCAGGGATGGTGACTCAACCACTTTCCCCACTTCAACCTTTTTCAATGCCTAACAACCCTTCTGGCGAAGAAGTTTTTTCTAATATCCTATTTAAACCTCCCCATGAGCAGCTTTAGGCCCTTTCCTCTCATCCTGTCACTTGGTACTTGGGAGAAGAGACTGATCCCTACCTGGCTACAACCTTTCAGACAGTTGTAGAAAGTGATAAGATCCCCCCCCGAGTCTCATTTTCTCCAGGCTAAACAATCCCAGCTTCCTCAACTGCTCCTCATCAGAGTTGTGCTCCAGACCCTTCACAGTTGCCATTCTCTGGACTTGCTCCAGCACTTCAATGTCCTTCTTGTTTTGAGAGGCCCAGAACTGAAGACAGGGCTCAAGGGGTGGCATCACCAATGCCAAGTACAGAGGGACAATCATTGCCCTACACCTGCTGGCCACAGTGCAGAAGCCAAAAATTATGTTTATTGCAACTACAAAGTGGAAAAAAAGATAGAATAGAGTGAAAAGTTGTTGCAGGAGATACCTCTTGGGGCACATCATATGTAGAGCAAGAGAATGGTCAAGATGAAGTCATGACCATTTAGAAATCAAACTCAGCATACAGGTACTTTAAATAGTTTCAATATTTTGGCTTGTTTGCGGTCACCTGTTACCTGCTTGTTTCTGCTACAAGAAAAAAAAAATCTCCTGCTTCAGTTCCTACCATAGCTCTACTGCACCTGTAGAAGAGCAACTATAGTCTCTTGAATTTTCTATTTTCATTTTGCCTCTGATTCACGAGTTCTTTTACTTAGAGTTTGCATTAAAAGGCAGAAGATGCTGAGTTGTTCTTTTAATTTGATGTTTGTTAATTCTTATCTATGGCATAGTGGCACGGAGTGTGCCTTCTATGTTAACAAGGTGGAAATGGCCCCGAGTTCTAACTTCCAAGGACTTTTAAAGTCCAATCTATCCAATTATGGAATGCCAACTAATTTATTTTTACTTATAATCCAGTAACTAATCATTTATGATCCGCACTGCATTTTCTTTTAACCAACACCCAGATTTGTGAAGAAGAAGGAGGAAAGAAGAAGAACTAATCCACACCCAAAATCCTCCATATTGTTACTATATCCCATAAACCTAATTTTTCTTCATCTCTGCGTATTCCACCCAGTGATATAACAAATTTCTTTTTAATCACACAGCAATAATCTCAGTGCTAACGCATAATTTGGTAAGGTTTTCCCAAGGCCTCAGGTCAAATGCAGCGTGCTTTTGAGGATCATTGCCTGTCAGCACTGAAAGACTGAAATTCTCTGAACCTAGGATTCCAACAGTCTCTCTTTCTCCATGCATCATTGACAAAGTTGTCAGCTGAGTCCCCAGCTGAAGATTCTTTATAGGTGGTTATAACGTGAGAAGCAGAAGGGAACACAGCTTGACCTGCAGAACCCAGGTTATTGGGTTCCCAGGTTATATGAATTCCTATTTGGAAAAATAATCCTTTTATTGATAATCTGAGCAAAACTGATAATGAGATAATAAAAAAAACAAACGGGAAACCCCTGCAGTCAACCATAAGGGGTTTCATCTGACTCCACAGAATATGCAGTAAGGAGCAAAGAGATAAAGGGAGGATTCAGTGGGATCAAATCTAATGTGATTGTACAGCAGGTATGTACTTCCTATATGGCAGAATATTTCAGAAAACTGTGGAAAATGATCAATTACTAGTGTCCAGTCGGTATGAGAAAAACAAAGATTGGACACAGATAAGATATTCTGCCTTGGTGCTCGCCTCAAAAGTTTGCCCTTCTCTGGACACACCAGAGAAGCAAAATATCCTTCATGTAGTGAAGCACCCAAAACTGGACTCAATACAGGAGGTGCAGCCTCACCAGCACTGAAAATCCTATTTTCAGAGATTTGTAGTCATTATGGACAAATTGTTTCCCACTATTATAAAATATTATAAATCCTGAATAATGGCTTGCATTGTCTAAAAAAAGTATTCAGAAAGCACACACTCTAAAGATGCATCAGAAATACTAAGTGATTTCTGGTGTGTCTCCATTAGCATTTTCATTTGTTTAGCAAAACTTAGTATGTTTTGTTTCCCACTGCAGAGCTGTCCTGGCTCTGAATCCCCTGCGGAGGAAAGTAAATCAACAGACGTGCCCCAGGAACTCAGCGTGTGTGCTCCAGCTGCTGATCAGCATTCGGTTCATGGGACCAGACTAGAGATATCACAAAATGGTCTTCCCTCCTTGCTACACCTCTGAAAATGTGGGTTGTGCAGAGGTCACAGCACCAATTGTTCATCTTTCTGAACCTGCTTTTATTGGGTCAAAATACTTAATATTGGCACAATTGCTGTGCTCCCCACTGAGCCTATGGGCATATCTAGAAAGTAAACTTAAGGAGGACTGTAGCATGTCTTGAGGAACACTGAGGGAGCTGTCATCAAGGATGGGTCTCGTACATGTGACATACTACTAGTAGATAAGCAGCAACCTTCTTCCCAAAGGTTTTAGATAACAGCCAGGATGGCAACAAAGCCCTTTTTCCTTACTACTCTTCAGTTGAGAGATATTTAGTGCAGGTAGCTGGGTGTGCAGTGGCTGTGCCAGCTGCAGGTTGAGCGCTGGGGGGTGGGAGCCCAAGGTGAGAGAACTGTTGCCAACCCTGTGCACAACAAAGGGCACCGGGATCTGGGGCACAGGCCGATGACTCAGAGACACAGCAGGAGCCAGGGACTCAGCTGGAAGATCCCTGTGAGCATAGACCGTCAGGGCAAAAAGCCCAGTTTCTCCTTTTTTTGGGGGGTCCCTCCCCAGAGGCACCAGCTTGAGGTCTCATTCTGTTGCTGCACCATGATAAAATGAAAGGAACTGGGAGTATGAGACTCTGTTACGTGGAATCTGGGGTCGAGCCAGTAAGGAAACCTGGCCTGATTGTGTGAAAGTGAGGTTTGTAGGGAAACAAGTGGGGCATCCATTGGCTTATTGGAGCCATCTGCTCAGAAGTGGCTTCAATCCCAGCAGTTAAAGTCACTGCTGGTGTGACTGCTAGAGTGCCTCCTAAATGGTCAGACAGGGAAGTTTCCTTAACAGTTCTTATCAAGGATGCTGTTAAAAGCCACAAATATGCCTTAATTTGCAGTATAAACATGCCAAGAGCATTTATACCCACAATTTGTTCCTTATGCCTGCTCCACATATTTTCCAGCCTTCCTTAGACTAATCAGAGGTAAATTCCTTGCTGCTTTAGTGTCACTTTCTTACTGCAAGTGTAGGTTTAAGTCAGAGTTTTGTGTTTTAAGCTGAATGTTTGGGAAAATGGACATTATGTTCATAGTTTTGTGTGTCTTGGGTAAGTCATACAAATTCTATGTATCCTTTTATCAGCTCTTTAAAATAAAGGCAATTTTTCTTCTAAACCTCTGTAAAGTAACCAAAAACTACCACAGCAATACTAAAGCAGAACAGTATCCCAAAGACTTGATGTTTCCCCATGAAAAAGTTAACAGATTTTGCATCTTCCTTGTTCTGTCCAAAAACTGCTTCAAGAAAATGACTCTATTTTCAATAATGAAAGCTTTGCCCTGGCTGAAAGACAAAAGCACAAAATTGTGCCAAAATGAAAAATATTTCAGGCGCTAATAAAATAACTTTTTGATTTTCCTATGAACATTATGGAGAGGTGCTTTTTTCCCATTTTTTTCCATTTTCCATTTAATCCAGGCAGTTTGCCCATTTCTCTGTCAGTACAGACACACACAAGATCAATTCAAATCTGTACAGGATCTTTCTACCCATTGTGTTTAATTTTTCTGTCTAAAGTCATAATTTAAGTAAATAAATAAAGCCCTTTCTTCCTTCATCTATGTTCCAAGTTACAATTGCTTTCATTAAAAACAGCAAAGGTTTTTTCTGGGTAGCTTGCACCTTTAAACTTAGAAATTAATTACAGGTAGTCAGTCCTGCTGTCAAGCCACTCTGTTTCCCCAGCTGAAGCCCAAATAATACAAAATCCAGTTAAAGGCCATTATGAAGCCGTGTTTTGAACTCCTCATTGGTGAATGTTGTTTATATTTTTCAGATTTAACCAAGTCCTTTATCATTTCGAATGCTTCTCTAAGTCACCTTGAAATCTTCCCTTTTGCAGAGAAAAATCCATCAGCATTTGCTTTTCCTCTCTTCATTTCCCCTGGACAAATATTACTCATTTATCTCAAACTACCTTTTTCCAACAAGTCTCACAAAAAGTCACTCAAAAAGGTATAGCCCAGATGTTCCACAACAAAATCTTTGTTCAAAGATTTTTTACTTCCTTCTCAAATTCTGAACTTTCCCAGAGCTATTCTGGGGGCTGGGATTCTGTGCTGTTGTAGGGATGTGTATATATACGTATGTATATATATTAATTGTGTCATAAATTTTTAAGTAGGTTCTTGAATGGACTCACTGGAGATTTCTCCCAGTGACTGGCCCTAAGCATTGTCATTCATTACATTTTCACTGCCATAACCTGCTAGAAACCTTCCAAGTTAGTTAAGACTTAGCTTAAGGCTCCTTTCACCCGTGGCTGTCTCTAAACAAATTATGCATTTTGAATTGCAAGGTGTTCCCTCCCTACAGCCATGAAAATTGTTTCTAATACTATAACTGCAACTGGTAGCTAGGAAGATACTCCATAATTGTTGCCTGTGATCTCCATTTGTAGACAGTGAGCAAATGACACTTTCAGACAGTAAAAGTCTGACATATATTCAGAAACTTCCAAAAATTTCTGTTGGGAGTTTTGCTAATTTCCACTCTCCCTCTTCTCACAGAGGGGCAATTTGTGTGCCATAAACATAGTCATCACTGGTCACTGGAGCTGAAACTCTGAATAGAAGCAGGAGCCCCTTGCACCTGTATTTTTCCTGTTTGATTCCTACAGGGGAAGCATGTGAACATTGCTATGGTTGCATGTGGACACACACATGCACACACACCATACTACAACTACCATTTTAAAAAGTAGCATATGGATACTGACTGTAACAGCCTTCTGTGTATAGTGCAGAGAATTGTGTCACTTCTAACATCACTGTGTGGCATGGATGCCTCATTCTGAATGACCACCACCATATATGCACATACAAAACAAACTGGGTATAATTATAAATGGCTATGTACAATTAAGAAGACTACTTTGACCTCATGTTAATCCACTTCAGGAGTCTGGAGTTATATCACTAACATTTTACAGTTAAGAAACACAGGCAAGACTTAGCAGATGGTACAAAGCTTTGCTGGCATCTCATTTAGAAGCATGAAACACTCTTTCCTGTGGTTTGCCAAAGAGGCTGGATAGGCCCTTAAAATAGGTAGCAGTAATGCAGACTGGGGCTGTGTCAGGGTAGCTTGGTTTCTGTGCTCACTCGGATGTGTCACCTCTCTAGGGATCTCTACAAACTGCCACCCCGTGCCTGTGGAGACAGTGGTGCCCACCACTACAGCTGGAGGGAGGTCTTTATACACTGCCCCACAATCACACATACCCAAGCTGCAAGCTAAGAATAGCTCGTGTCGCTCATGACTTGCTGAGCTCTCTACGGAACATTGTCTTAGAAGGAACCATTAATCTTCACATAATTTCCGTATTAGAAATGGGAACCTACTCTGAAAAAGCTGGCCATACAATTTTTCATCATATGGCTCTCTTCAGTCCCTTCCATTGAAACATAACTGGTTCTTTGCACTTTATTTTTTCCTTCTTTTTGGCTTCTTTAGTAGGGGCACTCCCTTTAACCATGTTAAAAGATTTTCATATTCTTTAAAGTTGAAAAGGAAAAAAACCAACAAACTCTCTAGTGCTTCTTTTCTCTGATACTGTCTTTCAAGGAGAGAATATCATCTTCCTAGTTGCTTGTTCAGATAGCTGTCCATTATTATATGTCCAAAATGACTTGTGATTTTGTAGTTTGCTATTTAAAAAAATGGCAGAAGGAAGCAATCCTTTAAATAACTACAGAAATGTGTTCCCCTCTTTAGAGCTCTCATAGTTATTATCATGAGCAATGTCCAAGTTATTAAACCCTATCTGAGATCAAAGCTCTCACTTTACAAGCTTCTTTTATCTCTGAAGACCTTTCTAATATACATGTCCTAAGTGCTCTGGGGAGATACAGAGGAGTCTCAGCATAGCCTGACTGCATTAATTATCTTGAATTTCCACCAACTTGTCTACAGTGGGGAGAGAGCTAAATTTTATATCTCCTTTCACCTTGCAAATATCATGATGTATTAGGAGAGCAAAGGAGGCTTTAGTTTTAGACCACATTTACTGTGCAAGTTATCTTAAAAGTTCTTTGCAACAAGAAGTTGAATGGGGATGACCCAGAATCCATGGCAGCAGATGATTTAGAAATTTAGAAATTCTCCAGCTGGTGTCTGGTAGCAATGGCTATATGAGATTCCCAGACCCTGGACCTAAGGTTTTTACTAGAAGCAATATTTACCATAATACTTTTCCAATATTCTTTTCACAGGGTTTTTAACATCCAGTGTGTTGTGTACAAAAGACACTCAGAAATGAAGTCAATTTAACTACACATTGAGAGGATGCAATCTTTACCTGAGCAGTACTCATTACCTGTGTTTTTTGGTATTACCACCTGACAGTGAATCTGAGTCCTAGGATAAAAAATGAAGCCATGAATTTTCTGGTCAGGAAGAAAGACAACATTGGTAACTCACATAACCATTTAGACCATGCTTACATTCTTCTCCTTCTACATTCTCAGTTCATCAAGTCCTTTTTCAGACCTGTATAAATCAGTAGATTTAAAGATGATTTTGAACTGGGTTCTGAGCAACCTGGTCTAGTGGAAGGTGTCCCTGCCCATGACAGGGGAATTGGAACTAAATGATCATTAAGGTCCCTTTCAACACAAATAATAGATTCTATGATTCTATGATTAAAAAAGGACATGGCACAGCATCTAACCATGTCTAGACTGGCATTCCAGTCATAACAACCTGATCTTTGAAAACAGATCCTGAACAGCAACTAGATCATGAGCACAGCTACCACAGTTTGATGTAACAACACAGTTTTGCTTGTCACTATTAACTTCTCATTGGTTTACCTTCTAATAATTTCCTACAATGCTAACCATTGAATATGTTACCAATACCTCTAAATTACCTCTAAAGTACCAATTTTTTTTCCCTCTTAGGTATTTATACACTGAATTAAAATCACAGTAGGACATGTATGTCTTTGCTTCTACTTGCTGAGATTTAAGTTGCCTCTCTCATCTGTTGATAGATGCATGTACCATAATGCAAGCAGGATATTAAAAAGGTAATTCTTTTTCTTTCCCCTCTTTGAATAGCTTACCTTCTTTTAAGGATCAGCTAACTCAAGCAGCTCTTCTGTATTCCTTTATTATCTTGCAGCATGCTTTTTTAAGCATGACATGGCAACACAATTTAAAAATGAACATGATCTTAAAGGTCTTTTCCAATCTCAATAAGTCTATGATTCTAAGAATAGCCATGATGAATCTGTTCTTTAAAAAAGACTAATCCACCATTTAGTCTGATTTCCTCTTTCTGGTTATAGTTTTTCAGTTTTTTTTTTTTTTTTAAGTGGGCAAATGGCAAAATGATTTAGGAGATTTCTGGAAAAAACAATAATTCAAATAGCCAGAACTCAGACCATAATTATTAAAAATACTAGAAAGGTTAGGTCAATGTACATATCCTGAAGTAAAGTGTATTTCAAGCGACTTTGTGCTATAGGGAGAATTCAGTTTCATTTGGGCACTGGTGGTATTTTCACTAAAGAGAGTATGCTAAATCTCTTACTGCCCTCCTCTTCCAGCAGGAGAATGTGAGATACAAAACTAGTGGTGGTCCATTATTACCATCCATGCTGGGCCACCAGTGTTACATCTGTGCATTGTGAGAGCTAAGCACCAGCAGTTCGACATGAGAGCACATAACATGCTAGGCTCATAGATGGGGCTATCCAAGACCATGGGCAATGCTGGACCAGCCTCTATGGCAGTTTCCATTTACACCAACAACTCTCTGGTGTAAAAGTGCAATGGCTGCCCTAGACTTGATTTGAGATGAACAGACCTTCATCAGCAAAACATTTGACAGGATGAAGTTAAACACAGGAATAACTGAAGGAATCAAAGAACAGATAACAGTCACCCATGACCATGTCCAGTCAGGTATCAAATCTTTTCAAGGATGGAGACAAATGCTCTGGGCAATCTGTTGTGATAGGACACTTTAGCAGGGTCTCACCCCGTATGTTTGCAAACATAAGCAAATAAATAGATAAAGCGTGGGAAGAATTTTCAAGCAGGTACATTCATTCTCTTCTCTGGGAAACTATCCTCATCCAGACTATAAAAGCCTCAGGCTTAATAGTTAGAGATTGTATGGAAATACCATCAGCAAATTTGTTCCAGGTCTACAGATCATTTGCAAAGAGTTTGTTCCACTGACTCCCCATTCACAGTTCATACTTTGATGCTTTGTTACACAATTCAACCTCTTTCTTTCTGGATGGTTTGTGTAATTCTTCATCCCAGAACAAAATCTAAATAGGACATTTTACACTATGTGAAGTATTCTCCTGGTAAATGTTTGTGCATTTCCAGCTGATGTTTGCTTTACACAGCAATAGAAGACCCCAAGCACTCAAATAATTGTGAGAGGCAGACACAAATGGCTTGCAATCAAAACCATTAGATCTCAATTCATATTCAAACACGAATAAATATTCACAGAAAAACTGATCCTAACCTTCACTGAGCACTCACTAATCAATTTTTGGGAGGTGTATTTGCTCATGGTCCTTCCTGATTAGTGCATGATTTTAAAAAACACCTTGTTTTTCTTCCACTTCTGTTTCTCATAATTTGTGGCAGACAAGCTCACTAACAATAGCTGTAGGTTTGCCCGAGTTGCTCCTACCCCATTTCCCACTCAGAGACCTTAGATCTGCAGTTCCCTGAACTGTCAACACAAGAGGAAAGACAAACAAACAAACAAATACATGTGTGGGCCTCCATCCCTATGTAAAATTTACCTAAACTACTCAGTGATTAATTAGGTGATGAATGCTCTTACTCTGACATTAACAGAAGCTGCTAGATGAGCTGTGCAAACTTTAGCCTAACTTTGGGTATCTATTTTTGACATACTTGGCCAAACTCTCCAAGAAGAGAGAGAAACAAGATGAACTGAAAATGCATTGTGAGCAACTACTGCATTATTTGCAACAAAAACAGTAGCAGCAAATTCACAACAGGCAGAAAGATTCCTCTGTATTTAAGGGCTTATGAAGAAAAAAGAGACAGAAGGACACTTCTTTCATTATTGTGCTTCTCAGAATACAAGTTTCAGAGGGCATTTTTAGAAGGCTTCTACAGAATTACATGACATTACTGGCAACGTTGACTGAGATCATTTAGAGTTAACACAACAAAATGGGAACTGACACTTTTTTTTTTCTGATTTCTTCCCATAAAGCATAATAACCACGTAGATCAACAGCACTTCCAGAGAAACAGTGAATAAAGTGCATTTGATATTGGCTGCATATTCACAGACAATGTTGAGGCATTGTCCTGGACACTCTAAATGTTTTGACAACACAACTGAACTGGAAGTATCTTTAGGTCAGCATGGCTTGTACAATTTCACATTTCCCTCTTTCTGGTCGTTTTGCAAGTAAGTTGTTTTCTTTCATTGCTTATTGAAATCAATGAGATTTACACCTTCCTTTAGCTTAGGAACATCCCTAGAGTTAGCTTTCTCCTTGATATTTGGACACTTGTATTTCTGTTCTCAATACAAACTAGGAATTATAGACATGTCTGTACAGAGGAAACCATAGAGATAACTTGAATTTTGGAGAAATGCTGGATTCTGGAAGGTGACTGTATGTGGACCAGAGAGCACACCCCTTATTGAGAGAACACAGGTGAAGAGGAGACACCATTTCACATTTCTGTTATTACCTGTAAAATCTACCTGTAGAATCTACATAGCCAAATTCAGCTGTTTAAACACTGAAGGTTTAATTGTAATTTGCAGCTCTGTCCTGGTGGGACTGATCCTTGCAGTAACTCAGTCCGTGCACAGATGGGACTTCTGTCTTGCATCAGCTGCTGCAAAAATACACTTATTTTCTGTAATAACCTTACCTTTTTCCTGAGTCCCCACAAGAGAGTGAAGAAATTGCATCTCAGGTACTGATCTTGCTATGTGAACAAGTCCTGAGTCTCCCATCTTGCACACAAAGTTTCATGAACTTCACAGCCAACTGGAGCTAAATTCCCTGGCTAGGTAACCCTGTTACTCTTCCTCACGGCAATGTGCTGTACTTTGCTTCACATCCCTGCTGTGCCTGCAGATGTTGGCAGCCCACATCGGTGACTCCTGATCTTAGGCAGTTTTGCCTTGCAAATTGAAAAGACCAATTACCTGTTCTTCTCTTGTTGTTTTGTTGTTTTTTTTTTTTCCAGTGAAATCTACTTCATCTTCTTAATTCATCATTAGAGAGCATATGAAAGCTGCTGTGCAAGGAAGAAGGAAAGGGAAGGAAAGAAGCAATTAATATGTGGAAAAGGTAAAGAAGGAGTTTCTTTAAACTTGTTTCAAAATACAAGGGGAAAAGGACTGAAGCAAAAATGTAAATCCAAAGCACAGAAAAAGCCACATTGAAGTAGGCAAAGTATAACTTATCTCTGGAACTCACTGCTGCAGTAAGTCCACACCTGACTTTTAAAGATTAGTTATTTCGAATTTGAGAGCTTCTCTGTAGTGAATCACATTAGTTTCCATGCAAATTCACACTGGGAAAAAAAATGAAAAAAACAGTGATCTATCAGCAGTCATGAATACGAGCTTTAAGACTTACGACAAAGTTGATTTTTCAGGCACATTGTGTAGATCTATTTCAGATCCTTTACCATTCAGCAGACAGAGGAATTATGACCTTCTTTCTCACCAGTTTAGGTGATAGTATTGTGTGCTTATTTCACAATGCTAAAAATCCTAAGGGCATTTTTACTGAGTATAATAATACAGCAACGTAGCCACAGTAACCAGCTTTTATACTGCAGGAAAAAAAGCCGCCTAAATTAATTTTATGGAAACAGTACCAGGTATCAAACTTTATTAAACTAATCACACATTTGCATTATCATTCAAATTCACTTTAAGTTATGCAAATGTAATTTTTAAACCCTAATCTATATTGCTCTATTTTAATGTATTTATTTATTTAATCAGAGACATGGAGAAGACTTATAGTTTAAAATTTCAGATGAGTAAATTTCTTTTTTACTGGGTAAAAAAAACCTACAGGTTTTTTTTTTTCCTTTCTATCTCTATCAATCACCTTCATATATTACTCTCTTTAAAATAGCAAATGATCGTCCCTTGCTTTTAGAGTCAGAATAGAATTTTCTTTGTCTCGATCTCATCCAAGTTGCCTTTTGTGTGAATACATGGTAAACAGGCTACACACTTCTCCATGGTACAAGAAGAGAGAAAAAACCTGAACTGGCATCATGATCAGTCTCCAAAATAGCTCCTTCTTCAGGTCCAGAGGGAGGAAACAGGCCAGAAAAACCTTCATTGCAGGTGTCTACGCTGTTTGCTTTTGTAGATGAATCTAAGGTAGCTTTTTAGGGGTTTGGTATTTAATTACTTTATGGACTGCTATCTTTATTTGAAAGTAAAGATGAACCAGCTTTAAAAAAATATATATTTTTAGTAAGAATTCCCATGCTTTGTTAGAAATGCCATCCTGTGTGTTGAAGAGAATCAAACAAAATGTAAGGCAAAAGCCTTCTTGGTAAGAGATTGGAAAATAGTTAAAATAAAGCAATGGAGAGGATGAGACCACTTTCATTCTTGTATTATTATTACTTTTCCCCCAGTACTTTAAATTTTTCTGGGAGAGACGGAAATTTCCCATGGAAATAGAACTTAATCTAAAGAACATTTCTTTATAGTATTTTACTATATTTTGGGTCATGTCACTGACTTCTATGGCTCAACATTTATGATAAAAACAAAATCCAAAACTTTAACCAAGTCCAGACACCCAAAACTTCAATGTTCAGATAGAGAGGCTACCTGATGGGGTTCTTGTACCCTTGCTCTTTATTTATAAGGAGTGAGACACTGCAGACTTTGCACTCTAGCCTGTATTATTCAAGCCACCAAAGATGACAGATGTTTTTTAAACTGCAGTTAGCAAGGCAGCATAGATTGGATTTTTTTTTTATTATTGCTTTTGATGCACACAAATCCGTTAAGAAGAATTTTAGCAATTGTTCTATTATTGCATGTCCCCTCTCCCCTTCAGATGAATTATTCATACTTTGTTGTCATAGCAATCCTGTCTCTCTGAAATGTTTAATAACTAGTCCTGACTCCCAACTAGACAATGAATCAAGGTGTAACAAAAGCTTTATTAACTAATGTGCTCGTGGCAGACATGTTGTTTGTCTTCCATCTACACTTGCCTTGAGCAGTTGTCAGTCCAGTCCAGTGATATTAACGATGACAGCAAAGATGCCTGTAAGGAATGTCCTTTACATAAGCTAGTTTCTTGGACAGCGTCCATCTCCTTTGCAGAGTGATAAGCCTCTACTTTTCTGTTAGTCTAACTCTATCCAAAGCAGTGGTAGGCAGCCACTGGTCTCTGCAGAGGACACCCTGCCATGGCAGAGGGGGATGTGGGATTTAGTAGACATTAAGAATCACACAAAGGGTCAAATCTTAAAAGGGAAAGGGTCATAGTGGCATTTTCACTGTTTTAAGCCTGTATCTACAATACACACCTGTGCTGATTTACTCTTTAACAATGTCCCACAATGCAGACCAAGTAGATGTTGATCTAACTTGTCTATTTGCCCCAACCATTATCATGATTGGCATGACTGATATTTTGCATCTGAGCACTCTGCTGGAGAGCTTCATAACCTTTCTATCTACCATACGCCTGAGGAGGAAAAATCTGAATGCAAGAAAGTATTCAGAGAACATGCAGATCTGAACTTTTCTATAATTTTTACAACAGTGCCTTTGGGGAATATTACACAGACAGAATAAACATCCCTTTTAACTTTTAATTTTCCTAGCGGAAAGATGACTGCTTCCTTAGCAATCATAGAATGGGTCAGGTTGGAAGGGACCACATCTGGGTCATCTGGTCCACCCTCCCTGCTCAAGCAGGATCATCCCAGAGCACACGGCACAAGATTGTGTCTGGGTTGTTCTTGAATATCTCTAGTGAGGGAGACTCCACACCCTCTCTGGACAATCTGTTCCAGTGTTCAGCCACCTGCACAGTAAGGAAGTTCTTCCTCATAGGTGGAACTCTTTGGGAATCAGTTTCTACCCATTGCCTCTTGTCCTATTGCTTGGCACCAGCAAGAAGAGCCTGGCTGCATCCTCTTGGCACCCCACCTTCAGATACTTAGAGACACCAAAAAGGTACCCCTCCCAGTCATCTTTTCTCAAGGCTGGGCAGGCAGGGCTCCCTCAGCCCTTCCTGATTAGAGACACTCTCCAGTCCCTTGATCCAGTTTGTTGCCCTCTGCTGGATCCACCAGAAGCTTCACGTCTCTCTACTACTGAGGAGCCCAGTGGTGTCACCTCATAAAATTGAAGACCTAAAGTCACATTAGAGAAGGCATTTTCCCTTTCTTTTATGGAATGCTGGAAAGCCAGCTTGGGTGGTGACCAGGAGCTGGGGGTGGTACTGAGCTGGAAGATGAAAGAGAAGAGAGACGGAAAGCTGAAGGATTTCCTCCTCACCTGCCTGGGTGTTCTGGAGCATCTTCCTCTTTGTCACAGCCTCCTTTCAGTCACCCAAAGTTTGGGAATGAGAAATACTGTTTTGGGGGGAAAAACAAGGTGTGAGTATGTTGGCTTGGGGGTCCTCCTGCCCAAGTCCATCTTTAGAAGCCACCGGGCATCTTGTGAACATAAACCTCCCAAAAGACCAAGATTCAGCCACTTCCTCTGCCTCTTCTTCTTCCTCTATCCCTCCTCTTCCTCCTGTTCATCCTCCATCCCTCCTCCTCCTCCTCCTTCTTCTCTTCTTGGAATATCAGCCTCAGTGGTTCCTAGCTTCCACGCCCAGTCTCACTCCATCCGAACACAATTCATTCCTTGCATACTTTTTTGAGGTTAGCTATAAGATACTTCAAAACTGATTCTGAATTCTCTATGCTCATTCTACAGTCATTTCATTCAGTCTATCATTCCCCTGGCTTCACAGTTTATGGGAACCCTGGCATGCCATTTCTAAACCTGAGAAGGTGGTACTGTCTAAAAGAACATGTTGTTTTAGTTTGGTTTGGTTCAGCACAGTTAACTTTATAACCTCCATGTGTACTCACGTTGCAGTTTCACATATATCCTGTATGAGTTTCTCCTTGGCAGAAACAATGGACACTATTGGTCCTAAGCAGTTGACATACTGGAGCTCAGTCAGAGCTGCACGTAAGTTGTGGATAAATGATCTGTAGGTTATGTCACATTCTTCTGTAGTGTTCTGAATGGACAGTAAAAGGCCCAGCTCATGGTGTCAGTATCGGCCAAAATCCATCTGATAGTCAATAAAAGCAATGTTCTAAAAATTCCATGTTTGGCCTGAAAGAGATAAATCAGCTAATGCAACAGTCTATGAATATGTATTTCTGGCTGAAAGACCTGACAGAATTGTAAATCACTAGAGCTTCTGATGATGGTTCTAATTCAGGAATAGCAGTCTATTTTCTTGGAAGAGAGCTCATGGGAATAACAAAGGTTTATATTTTAGCACACCAGCTGCCTTCAAGATTGAGTATGGCATGTAGGATGAATGTCTTATTTTTGTCCAGCCTGCTGGGATGACAAAACCCAACACCACTGGCCAACAAGGAGTTGCTTCCAGGGAGGGATATGAACCATTTCTGCTATGCTGGCACAACTCCCATGAGGCAAAAGATGTCATTCAGGGAAGTGGTGCCAGAAGCCAACACACAACCTCCTTTTTCTTCACTTCTACTTGCAGTGTGTATAGGGGAGAAAAAGAGTGACTTTGTCAACAGAGGTATCAGAAAAACTGCTGGGGAGACCAGTTACTGTCCCAAGAGATGGGCATGGGGGTATAGCACCTTTTCAAATTTATCCTTTCACTTTTTTTTTTGGCTGTCATTACCTTATTTTACTACTTTACCCTGGATTTTGCCTATAGTTTTGGGAGTGTCTACATGTGAATTATTCTTTTCAGTCAGGAAAGGTCCAGCAAGCTTCTCCTAAGAAGGCTCTGCCCCTCTAAAGCTTCTCATTTGATTTCCTATTCACATGGGGAGTGGTATGCTCAGCATCATTTATTCATCCACAATTTGGTACGTATATTTGCTCTAACAAGTGCTTTATCTATTCAGCATCCTGTTGAAAAGGTCTACTGAGTCCTTTCCAGCCCTCTGAGACACAAATATTTAATATAAAGAGGAATATGCATGACTGGGTTTGGGAATATTTTGTGGCACTAGTGCTCATTATATGTGGCCTATGCCAAAAACTCCCTTATTTTAATATTTTGTCATAAATCATCATTTGCTGTTATGCATCTATTTTACTTCATGAATGTGTAATGAATGGTCTCTGGGTTAGACTGAATTTGACTTTTGTAGCTCATTAATATCAAAACAAGTGAGGTAAAAGGAGAACAATACTTAAAAATAATTCTTCTGGCTCAGAAAAATACTGAAAAAGATGCAGATGTTTAAAAAGTTATTTTCTTAATTTAATAGATATTTCAGAATTGTGAAGCAATAATAATCCATGTGAAATAGAATAAATAATATAGTATGCAAAATGTAGCTGTGTGTCAATTTGAATAAATATTATGTTGTTTTCTAAATCACATAAAAATACAGGTCTTGCCCAGCAAAGTGTTCTAGCTTGTATGTTCCCTGGACAAATTCAGCTAGTCTCCCTAAACCATCTGTCATTACAAGAAGACAAGCTTAAGCTTTGTTGGACTAGGCTTACCTGAAGACCCAACCTTCTCCTTCTGGCCCCATCCCCTAAATTAATTTTTGATTCTTTTACTTTTTTTTTTTTTTTTGGTCCTGTTAGGCTTGCTTTTATCCTTTTTTTTCCCCTTTTTACTTTTTTTTTTTTTTTTAAACCCAAGATCACTTATGGAATAAAGTGCCAGAATGGTTTTGCAATTCAAGTCTTGCTCCTGTCCCTCAGCATTCTAACATTGCAATACATTGCTACACTGAGTAGTTATGAGATTTTTGTGATCCAGTGAATTAAAGAGATATTTCTCTTCCTTTGAAGTAAGGTTTCCTGTTTCTTCTGTGGGCGTTTCAACATCTTGTAGGATCACTATCATGGGAAAGTACTGCAAGTAATCGCCTTTGCAGTGTGTCAGATGCAGTCCATCAATATCTTGGCCATTGTTAATCCTCCCAGACAGTTCCAAAGCTGTAGGACTGAGATCAGAACTGAAGCCTGGAAACAAGATAGTCAATAGTTTTATATCATTCTCTTGGTACCTATAGAGATGTGAACACTGGTCAACATTAGAAAAGAGCCCTTCTGTGATTTGAAATGCTCTTGCCTTCCAACATACACCTCAAAATATCTGTTACCCCATTTTTGTTTACAGGGAGCAACAACGAATTAGAAACTCCTCCAAAGAATGGGCTAGTTTTAAATGTAGCATAGAGAAAAGCAACACAGGCTCAGTACCTTTGTACTTCAAATAGACTTATGTTTTCTCGGTCTGAAGGAAAGACCCCCTTCGGTAGAAGCCCCTTATCTATGTGTGCTGGTTTGGGCTGGGGTTGAGTTGATTTTCCTCACAGTAGCTGGTATGGAACTATATTTAGAATTTGTATTGGAAACAGTGCTGATAAGACAGGGATGTTTTAGTTTTTGCTGAGCACGGCTTTCACTGAGTGGAGGCCTTTTTTTCTTCAGCAAGTAGGCTGAGGATGCACAGGGAGTGTTCAGGGAAACAGCCAGGACAGCTGACCCTAAGTGACCAAAGGGATATTCAGTAACATATGGCATCACCTTCAGCATATAAAGCTGGGAGAAGAAGGAGGATGGAGAGGACATTTGGAGTGATGGCATTTGTATTCCCAAGTAATACTTCCTGCTTATCTGGGGATGGCTGAACACATGTCACGGGAAGCAGTGAATGAATTCCTTGGCCTGCTTTGCTTTCTTGTGTGACTTTTGCTTTACCTATTGAACTCTTTTTATCTCAACCCACAAGTTTTCTTATTTTTACTTTCATATTTTTTCCCCCCATCCTGGCAGGGGGAAGTGAGCAACCAGCTGTGTGGGACTTAATTGCCAAGTGGAATTAAACCACAACATCACGGAACATCCTGCTGAAAGAGACACTGCTGTTTTTGGAAACAAATGTGCCTGGTTCAAAATGAAAACGTTGTACACTGCTTTTCAGGACTTTTTCTGAAAACTTACTAATTACTTGATAAAATAAATCATATTGCTGTTTTTTGGGAGAGACAGATGAGAGGAACACCTTGATTTTGTTGCCATTTCACACATCCATTTGACATAGTTTAAAACTACCATCTCTGGGACAGCCAGAACACAGCCTGCAAGAGCTGTATGGACAATTACCAGCATTAGTGACTCTAATCCATGAAACAATGCTTTGCCATGGGCACTCAAAGAGTCAACCTTAGGAAGACAATGTCACTGGTTATATTGCTAGAGGGCTGTGAGTGTGCAGCCCACAGCTCTCCTGTACTTTTGGAGAACACAGAAGCATGCTTGAGCTCCAGAAGAGGCTGCCAGCAGCAGCAGCAGCAGAGAACAGCAGGAATGCCAAGCTGCTGCTGAGTGCTCTCAAGCCCAGGACGGCTGAGCTCTCAAGCCATGATTACCTCTTGGACCAATCTACATACTTGTCCTACCACAGAGTTCAGATACAGCCTTTCTTCTTATTTCCAGTAAAGGAAAAGGCTGCAGGCAGAAATGTATTCATAAGCATAAGCTGTAGTTCTCAAGTCCCTCCTGAACTGACTGCTCTTCTGACTTCTGCCTGCAAGACCTCTGCTGTCCCTTCTCTCTTCCTCTTGCCTCAAAGAAAAGCTCAATGTTTTATACTTCTGAGTTAATGAGTCGGCCTGCCTGACCTGACTGTCAGGATGAATCAGCAGTTAGTTCTGCACCTCCATGCCATAGTGACACTCTCTCAAGTGGATTTGGCAACATTTAGTAATATTTTTTTCTGTATTTGTCCAGATTCTCTCATACCTTAGAAGCTAAGTGGATCATTAATGTTGTTTCATTTAAGATGGGTCTCATAGTGCAGCTTCAGCCTAGGTACAAGATGGGTTTTGTTCTTTGTAATACCCTGAGTCAACAGCTACTGGTCAATGGGTAACTTTTTCTGTTCTTTTGCATATATCTGTAAAGAGGATTCCAGAGTGGAAGCCTATGTTCAAAACTGGTTCCTAATTTAAATTCCACAAAACTTTTATTAGCAAATGTATATAAAATTAAAACTTAAATACTAGCAACTCACATCCATACCTGCATTTATTATAATTCATGAAATTATTTGTATTAAATAAACATTAATATTGCTGTAGTACATGTGAACTGTGAAAGAAAAACATCTGAACCAGGTAATTCAGG
This sequence comes from Corvus kubaryi, assembly GCF_017639235.1. Classification (NCBI taxonomy): domain Eukaryota; kingdom Metazoa; phylum Chordata; class Aves; order Passeriformes; family Corvidae; genus Corvus; species Corvus kubaryi. Next base: position 2,766,099 of record NW_024581081.1, read on the forward strand.
AGTTATGGAGTCCTAGATCTGAATCTGCAGATGTTTTGAGTGAGTTAAAAAGCTATAGACTCTTCTGCAACTTCAGGGGTAATATTTTCTGCATTTCTATTTATTTAGTTACTTAAATTCAGGGGCTAATTTATTCATAGCTGAGAAAATTTTGGCTGCTGAAAAATGGGAAAGCTTATTATCCCTCTTCCAATCCATAAATATAAATGAGGTGTAACAGGATGAGATCTGGTAGTTCTAAAATCATGACAGACATGATGATCAGAAACTATTAGTACAATTTGTTAACTGCTGACAATACTTCCTTTGTTTAATGAATCAATTAGTTTTAAAACTCATTTCAATAAATGAATGTTTTCCCTAAGTAACCAGCTATTTCAGGTGGTTTAATTTAACTAAAACAAACAACTTTATAATGCTAGGTTTGTGCTTTTAATTGATTTGCAAATTCCATCCAATTGTGTCTTGACAAGAAACACAAATATGAGCATTATCATAAGAGGGTAAATAGTAAATGTATCTATCACCATTTTAAAAAATTACTTTCTAATCATAATCCAACTAAATGTAGATCAGGCTATACCCTGACTAAATGCATATAATATATTTACCTCACTAAAATAAGTACATTATTTAGCATACAAGCTATATTTAGGTGAAAATCAACACTCTCCCATGGTTACTAATCAGGAGGGTTCAATATTCCTTTAGGAAGGTGACTAATAAGTAAAAATGCAAACCAAGATTAAAATTGATTATTTAAAACTAATTTTCTTGTTTTCTGGTTTAAATAATGATTAAAATTGGCAATCCACAGTAGTCAACTCCTGCTTTTTATTAGAAACACGGCTTTAATTGTTTTTCTGTGGCAGAATACATCACAAATGAAGAGAAAATCACTTGTTGTGATAATCTATCTATGTGGTAATTTTGAAGCACAAAGGACCCTTTTACTGTTCTGGGGAAATTCTCCCGACTGGAAGTTAGTGGGTAAGCATCTCTTAGGACTGGCACCAATCCAACATGATATTATTATGCCGTAGACTTCTGGTTCATTGAAACCCAGCTTTAAGATCATTTACACATATGTAATTCTTTAATTACCTAGAGCTCTTTGTAACATTAACATAACATCCTCCAATATTATTCACATTTCTCTCATTACTATGGATGCTTACAAATACCATTGCATATGGAAAGCTGCCAACTTCACCTGAGCCACTGAATTTTCTGTCCATCATTCAATTTTCTTGGCATACATTTACAAAAAAAGAGGTATTTTAAAGAAGTAAATTATGGTAACCTGCATTGTACAGCTTGAAGGAAAAACCTCTTTCATCTCAGATGTCCCCTGATCACCTCTGTAAGAAAGTCTCTTCAGCATCCCTTCTCCCCTTTCCGTTTACTCTTGTGAAGGGAGACAGCCAATGTCGTGCCAGTTAAGGACTGAAGTGGCACCTCTGAAGATTGCTGAAGACTGTAACCTCCTATAGTCCCACCTAATAACAATAGTAGCATTAACAAAAATTCGAAATTACTGTCACAGTCTTGACAAGAGTCAAAGTATATGGGATGAGTGTCCTGTTCAAATTCCAGCTCCCTTCCTCAGGTTGCTCAATGGAACCATGAAAATTCTTTATCACACAGAGATTCTTCATATGGAAGGCATAACTGCAAATGCAATACATAAAGGGGTAAGATCAACATACTCCAAAGGGGCAAAATAAACCCCACTGCAAGACAATCAGTACATCTCTGCTGCGCATGCAGTGGAGGACACATTAAATGAAGAAGGTACAAGTGCCCTAAGCACAGACTCACATTGTGCCTGCCCATTTGCCCTGCTTTTTCCTGTTGGAGTGGTGGGGCTTGGAGACAGTAGAACTTTCTTATGGGGAACCTTTTACTTCTCTGTCCAAAAACTCACACAGGGGTCCACAGAGACCTCAGTACCATTGCACTCAGGTGCTGCAGAACGAACTCCTACCTGCTTCTGCTCCATGGGTGTTCATCTTTTTCCCTGCAGCTAGCCAGCCTCAGAGAGTGACTTGCATCTTGGCTTTCCTTGAACAGAAGAGACTAAAAGAGAATGCTTTAATTTTGGGGAAAAGAACACAATATCAAAGTGTCCCAGTATTTTTCCCATTGCTCCCAGCAAATGATCAGGAGTCTTGCGTCAACCATGGAGAGAATCACTGAAGCAATATCAGACTATTTGTCATGAGCTCCCATTCCATCACAGCCATCTGTACCCAATCTGTACTTAAACTATCCCTTCATTACATCAATCCCTCTTCTACGTAGATGCACATCTCCTACTTTGTAGGAGACAGTTCCTCTTAAACAAGGACTCAGATGCAATTCACTGAAGCAGAAAAAAGGAAATGACACCCTGGATACTAGCTGCTTTAAATTTTCAGGAAAAAATTATTAATGTTTAAATAATCATGCCCTTTAGGCCATACACAACTGCACTTCAAAGCCAAGTAAACAAGAGGCTGCTCCACAACTTGCATCTGAATGCAAAGAAAGACTAGCACGTGATCTCTGCAGCTCTGTGCTGGTGATATTTTAGAGTAAGGAAAGAGGCATTTTTATCCACACATACTTACAGCCCAGTCTAGGTCATAAATTAAAAGGAATCCCCAAGTGTCCTTTGCAATGTTATTCAGGTGGGTGTAAAAAAACCAGTAATGGCTTTTGCAATGATCTGTCTTGGGGTAAAATAAACAGAAATGTTACTGAATGTCCTGTATGTGTCTTACCATATCTAAGAAAAAATTCAGAATAGGAGATATTTTATGCAAACTAGTTCATCCCCAGAAAATTCTGCTTTTTCCTCTGTCTCTTCTATCTTCATACCTTCAGTCTAATATTTAACAGAAATCTAAAAGAAAACTGGAATATTCTTCTGATAGGAAATTCTAGTATTTTGATACTTGATTTGTGTATAAATACCTAATGGGGGGACAGAAACAAGTAAAAAAGAGGGAGACAGTGGTGCCTAGCAAGAGGACAAGAGGCAACTGGCACAAACTTACAGACAGGAAATTCAGCAAAAAGAGTTTACTGTGAGAGTGGTCAAACACTGGCTGACTGGCACACGTTGCCGAGAGAAATTGTGGAGTTTCCAGCCTTAGATATGTTCAACACCCAACTGAATGTTACCTTGAGCAACCTGTTCTAGCCTGGACCTGTTTCTGACCAGAGAACTCTAAGGGTCTCTCCCAGCTTCACCAGCTCCATGATTTCAAAGTCTCAGCAAGTTTCTAAGGCAACACAGCAAAATATTCCACTGCAAGATTTACAATTGAAATAATCATGTCAGTATTCTTGTACAGAAGCAGTCTCATTTGTTGAATCTAACTGATAAATTTGTTTTCAAATCTTTTTGGTATTAAATTACAATTACCTCTTTACTTGTGATTATCTTGGGGTAAAGTATTCCTGTTATTAGCTTCCTTTACCAATCCATCCTTTATTTTTATATCATGTGTCTTGTTAATATATGGCACAGTTAAACTATGGGAGAAAGACATAAATGATAGAGTACCCACACTGTAATTTTAAGAGCTTTGAAAAATTTTCTGTGAGTCAAGAGTAAATATTTTTGTTTGGTTCAAGAAACTAAAATATTTTAAATTCATCATGCAGAATGACCAAAGCTATATAATTTCAATTTTCCTGATAGAAAAAAATTTAATATCTGGAAGCGTGATTCTATTCCCTGTAGTTTGCAGAGACTATGTTTCCCTCAGAAAGAAACCCACATAGATACAAGCTACTATAAACACTGCGTTAGCAAAGTGCAGTGGGAGACTGTCACAATCATTTCTGGAATCCTATTACCTACTGTGTCATGGAAAAGGGGTCACTTCAAATTTGGTAACTCCCACAGAGATCTATGAAGAAAAATATTGGCGGAGGTGGGGGGTGTCAATATCCCAATCCTACTGTGACCTGAAAGAGCTTGGTTATGTTGTATATGGGAGAAGTTAGGAGCTGATAATAATCTACATCATCTATCCCATCTGGCAGCTCATATGCAAAATATTTGTTCCTGTCCACACTGACATAAAAATCTAAGAATCAGTGGAGAATATACATCCCAGTGAAAAATGACAATTCAAATAGCTCCACAGCCAGATGAGTTGTCATAGTCCTTCTCCCCGCTCTGACACTTTGCAGGATGGCCCTATCCCTTCTTCTGTAGCAGCACAAGGAGGCCACTCCAGTCAAAAGCAGCCCAGCAAAACAAAGAGAACATAATTTTTCAAGCTGATCCATTCCCTGAACAGCAACTGCACATTCACAAGGAAGTCAGCAGGACCACAGAGCCAGGGAGCACAAGGAGCAATGACAGCCTCAAATAGATCAGCCTAAGTGGCTGCTGAACAGGTCTCTGCCTCACAAAACTCTGTGTGTGCTTGTGTAAGGGACACCTTTATCTTTCCAAAGCAAAGACCTGTTAATTAACTGGGCACTGGACTACGTAAGAGAACTGGCACCTCTCAGGAAATGATATTTAGTTCAGTTAAGAGAGAAATAGTGGAGAGGAAGATTAAATCTGTGTGTACCTCCTGGAGGACTTCAGATGGACTCTAAAAGATAGAATCCACAAGGGGTTTTCTCCACAGCACACAACCCAAGGTGTTAAACAGAAAAAAGGCCAGGATTCCTGAAGAGGTGTACATGAGAAAAAGCTGCAGCAGGTTAGTTGAACTGAGGGACAGACCCTCCTGGTTGAGTTTCTGGGAAGGCAAAAGACACATAGCTCCTCTGCTTCTGTCTTTTAAAACTGTGCTGCTTGCCTTGGATGTGCACAGCCACAGCATTTTCCTTTTACCTTGCCTGAGTCATTCGTGATCTCAGGGCTCCAGCACAGCAAGGTATTTCTCAGCCAAAGGCATGGCCAAGCTCCAAACTGTGACATAAAACAACCACATGAGCATTCCCACTCCCAGTCTCTTCCCTGGAGTGAGCAAGGGCAGCAGAGCAGCTGCTGCTGCTGCTGCAGTCCTGATGGCACGGTGTGTTGTCTGTGGGCATTTTTCACATCCGTAATGCACAGTACCTTTTTCAAATAGTAGAATCCCTTATCTTCTGTGTTCATAAGCATATAGTTTTTTGGAAATGGAATAAATATCTCTAAGTACCTCAGAGAGACAAAAAATACTCAGCAATTGATCTTTTGTGACATTTATGTACACAACTAAAGATCAACCACCATATATTAATATACAATATACATTGCAGATATGTTTTATTCCCCTGCTATTCTTGAGGAATGAAAGTGCTTCTGAGGACAGCCGTGAGAAATGAAAAGTGCTTGGATTGTGTAGGGAAAGATGGTTCTGAATAACATTAAATTTTAATAACTTGTGAGTTTTGTCATCAGCAGAGCAGCAGTAGATGTGGGAAAGTAGGAGTAAGAACCACATGGAAATCTTTTTGCACATATCACTCCTGTTTACTTTCATTTTTTCTCCCACCAATCTTTTTGAAGGATACTGCTGACTCCAAGTCTTCTGCTGTTGTGAGTCACATTGTGTTGATCACCTGCCAGCGTCCAGATCTCTAGGCAAGTGGCATATGCAGTCTGGGAATAAGATCTGTTTGAAGGGAAAAGACAGACTCTCTTGTAATTATTTTTTCTCCAGCAAAGCAAGCAGAAGTAAGGATGATTTTTCTATGGCAGAGCTACCTAATTCAAAACACATCTCCGTTTTTCCACTGCTTAATAATAAAGAAATACCATACTGGTCTACTTCCTAGTAGAAATTCAAACAAAAATAGGTTTGGTTATTGATTGTTCTTGTATAACCAGCTGCTACAATTATCTTCTCCCATACTGTTAATCTAAAGAGAAAAACAAGCCAATTATACACTACTGATACAGAAAATCTACACAACATGGGATGTGATGTTCCGTTCCCACAGCTGGAGTCCACTTGACCAGTTGTGTGCTGAAGATCAGAGTAAACTGACAGTTGTTTAAACACATCTTCTTGTTCAGCAGGTCAATTATTCACAGGTACAGCAAAGCAGGAAAACGGTTTCTGTTAGTGTGAAGTGTGCATACACACCTATCAATGGCTATTTATTCTCTCCTATGTGTCCCAAGTTTTCCTTCCACTCCTCGCTCTTTTCTAGCCCAGGTTCACATGGTCTGACTAGCCTCCTGGTGCTGTGTAATCTGGAGCATGAGACCCTTGACCTCAGCTGAGCCCTCGAGGTTCTGCTGTTCACAGTTAAGGAACAGCTGCATTTTCTTCCCTGCTGTAAGCTACAATATCCTCCTTCCCTTGCAAGAAAGGTGCTAATATGGAGATCCAGGTAAGTTAAACTGTCCCCACCCTACCATGGCCCCTTTGCAGAGCTTGGGGCAGCCCACTGAATGTTTGGCCCAAGATAGCAGGAGATGAGCATCTCAGCATCTTCATGTACTCAGTAAGTCTTGAAAATCAGAGCTGGATCAGTATTTTATCTTTAAACTCATGGTCCACCTAACTCTCTTTGAAAAAACAGACATTTTGAAATGTCTGTTGCCTTGCTTAATACAGCTTTTGTAAGTTCATTAGTGTTACAATGTTCACCTTCTGCAGTGTTGATAACCAGAGACAAAGCGGCCTATACCATTTTTTTGAAGACCTGTTTCGACACAAAAAATCCCTATAAATTTACAATAATAATTTATTGCAGTCTCACACATCAGCAGGAGGTCCTGTCATATGGATAAGATTGAAATCTCACTCATGTTTGTTTGAAGGTTTTGCAAAGCATTTTATCTTTTTAGTTTATTATTTAGGGAATACTATAAGCACAAAAGATTCTTTATGAAATACAGTAGAAGACGAGGTCTCTGGCACCAAAAGTCCTGTGATCTACTTCAAATACAATACATGTAACATCAGTTTAGATGCAACTGTGTGCAAAGATGTCAGTTATGTGGGAAAAACAATGTACATGTTTTCATTAAAAGACAAAAAATACTTAAATTCTCAGAAGACCTCCACTGATTTTCTTTCTTTTGAAATCATGCAATGATACATACTCACAGATCTGTTTTTACACTAAAGCATTATTGAAAGTTGGCAGCATAGCACATTTTTTGCAATGTTGCACTAAGAGGCCAAAAATTGAGCCTATTAAAAATAAGAGAAATCCATCTTGAGGCAATAGATTTCATATTTAAGTGTACTATGATTACAGTAATAAAATAAAAAGGCTTCTTATCACACACACATACTAGATGCAAGACTTCTAGAGGAAAAAATAGTCCTGGAGGTTTAATTGCATTTGTTGACTTGAAAGAGTGATTTCATGATAGCAACATGTGGAAACCACTATTCTAACTCCACTCTTCCACAAAGCTCTTTTCTTCTGTACTGCCTCCAGACCTGTAATAGTTATTGTGCTTGACAGTTCCTCTTGATAGAGGTTAGGATTTGGGGGTATTCATGTGCTGCTTCTGTTCTTCAGACTTTTTTCACACCAAATCACGGTTTATGATGACTATTAATTGTGAATGTGCATCACACATTTAACCCTTAAAGACTACATGTAGGTATTACAAGATGATATGTAATATTTATTATGTTATGATATCTTTTATACATATATCATATTTTATACAGTATCATCACAACCAATGGGAAAACTGTCAAACTGTCACACCCTGCAGAACACAGCACAAAAGGGAAGAGCTGGAATAGAGAAACTGTTCTAATGAACTACTCTTGAATCAGAACAAATGCACTATTAAGTGGCCTGATATTATATTAACAACAATATTGCATTAAAAATTTGGACAGCTGAAATCCCTTTCCAAGACTGAAAAATAAATATGGCAAATGACTCTTGACAACACATCATTATTTGCTACTAAGTGGAAAAAACAGACATCAGAATACCAGTGGCTTCACCTCTCTGATATATTCTTGAGAACCCATTTTGTTCGCATTTAGATAAAAATGAGATTTTTGGGAAAAGGCTGCATTGTGCTCACTCTTTAGGAGCAGATTTTCCTGGATTTCATATGAAGTAGCAGGTTATATGAACTAAGTTGCTGTGAGTTCCAAAGGTCACAAATATTTCAGTACTTCATTCAAATTAATGATGGGCACTGTTAAAGACAAATGTATTTAAAAAAGAAAAAAAAAAAACGAAACCCAAACCAAACCCCTCCACCTTTCCCTGCATTAGAAACAACCATTTTCATTTTATGTTCAATAGAGGTGCATCTTCAGTGTTTTTGAATTAGAAATACTGTTTGTTTATTTATTTGCATGGACACAAGCGACCAGCTTCTTCTCTAATATTAGAGTAGCAGAGGTGTAATCCAATTCTATTAAAGTAATTAAAGTAACTATAGCTTCCCACTGCTGTAATGTCTGCCCTCCTAATAAAAACTTGTCTGCAGATTTTTATCTGTTCTTTAAATTTTAATAGGCAGAAACATATATATTGAAGAAACCTAAACCATAATACTAAATACTTTAGAGTCACTTTTATCTAGCAGTCTTTTTGCTGATCACCAGTGCACAATTACATGAATGTACAAAGATTTAATTTTGTTACACAGCAGTGGGAAGTTTGCGTGTAAATGAGCATTGCAAAGTGTTACTATGTGACAAAAAATGTGTCAATTAGGCTATTTCAATGTAACCTGAGGATTGCAATGCAAACCAACATAAAGCGTCTTTACATCATATAGCTGGACTTCTGACACTTTTTCTTGACAATAATTAGGCTGAACACAGCATTGTAAGAAAGGGAAGGAAAGACATCTGGGATCTAATTTTGTGCTAGTCTTACTGCAATCAGCTGTGTAAATATAATGTTCTTATCTGTTCACCTTTCTTAAAAAGGTGGACTGTCAGAAAAGTAGTAAGCCTCGAAGTAGCTGCATTGTACCCAGTATTTTGAACAAGATCTTGTAAAATGTTATTTTTCTTGGCAGAGAATCAAGAAGACACTGAATTGTACTCTTGGCTGTGTGGCATGGAAACAATCTTAATTTGAACTTTTCACATATTTGCTGTTAAACACGTACCCCTTTGCTTGGCTGTTTTGGGTCATCTACACAGGAAGACAAACTACCTGTTTACCTTGAACCAGCTGTTTGACCAAGAGACTACTAAGGTACCTGGCCTTTATTATAAAGTTTGGATGAAGAAAAACCTAATTCTCAAGTACTATGTCAGATGCACACCCCAGGAGTTGGGACCAGTCCTAAGGGAGATCAGAGATCACTCTTCTGATCTTGTACAATTTTAAAAGAGTAATAATTTACTCCTCATATGTATTTTCTGCCTCCCTGCTAAATTGTTTTAATCAGTTTCTCACTCTCTAATCCTTAATTTTCTTAATAACTTCTTGTGAGAAATTCTGCCTTGTCTTAATGCCATCTTTTTCATCTGCACAATTAAGATTAAATTATCAGATTTAATCACATATTACTCACATTACGCAGATTTGGATATCATTTACAAGGATCCCTATCAAATCTAAAAACCTTACCAAAATCAGTAGAGTTGGGATTTTTATAAGTGATAACAAATAAGGACACAGGCAGCATTGACTTGGTATGGAACAGCAATAGGCACCAAGTGGCATTAACATTCCTGATGCCTTGAGCTTCTGACCTTGTGCATTTTGACTGGCTGGCCATTTGGGTGCTTGTACTATGATTAATGAGGTTGTTAAATAGTGGGAGGCTATGCAAAGGTGATGAATTTTGAGAATTTCAGACTTCAGAAAAATCTTTGAAATTTAACTGACAGCTTGATCTTCTGGGAGAAAAATGTTAGTAACCAGAAACAGTCAGGTTAAGAAATGACTTGCACAATTCATTTGCTTTGTGACATCCTTGAGCTTCATTACAAAAATTACAGGAAGACAGTTTTCATAAAATTCTGCTGCTCATAGCCAATGGTTTTAAAGGCTCAGAATTCATGATGAAGGAATGGTCTGTAGGTGTAATGAGAAAATCAAATTGGAAAAAAGTTTATAATCTTAATTGTAAAACCTAAGGACTGACTTTTTTATCCCTTTATTTCCTCCTAGAGCACAGAATAATAGTGAAAATAATAATTTTTCAAGCATCCTCAAAGGACTGAGTTTGTTAACTTGTTAATATTTATTGTGTAACGGAAGAATAAACTTCATTCTTTGTATCAAGATTTGCATCTTAAAGAAAATGTAGGTTTTTTAAAGGAGTCATAAAGACCAGGTCTAGAACTATTTATCATGTTTTAATTTCCCCTTTCAAAATAACATCAGTCATGACATCAGTACTGAACAATTAAGTGTAATATATTTCGTCTGCTACTTTCACCTTTTATCATGGCAGTATGGTCCACTAGTGTGCTAATACAAAGCAATCCCACAGACTCCTAGTAGCATTTTATCCCAGTAGAAATTTCTGCCAAGAGTAGAAAAGCAAAACATAGAATAATATTTCTAATGGGCATGTCTGAACTTTTATTTGATTTTACCATTTCTATGTATGTTTTAGGGCAAATACAGTGCTTACAGAAATGCAATGCAAAAAGCTTCTACTGTCCGGTGAGAATGTCTCCCCAGTCTTGAGCAATTCTATACAAAAAACCACGATCCCTGTCCTTGAAGTGGCAGATCTAAGGTCTGTATTTTGCCCAACTTCTGGTTAGCTTTGATGCATCACAGCAGACCAGCAGGTATCACTAAAACACAAAACATCACAAATTATATTTGCAGTTCTGCTTCCAGAAACAGAAGATCCCACCGTGAGATGAAATTTCTATTCTAAATTATCACACACTCATCATAGCACTGTAATCTGTGGTTGAAGTTTTAATCTATGTATTTTATCTTTGTTTTATATAACAGCTTGCCCACTAAGAGCAAAGCTCTTATCCCTCAGATGGACAGATTAAGAGAACAACAAAAGGGTGGGCAAGCTCTGGAATTATATCATTTCATCAACAACAAGAGGGAAATCAATTGGCTTCAATAAAATAAAAAAAAAAAAAATTAGTTAATCATCTCACAGAGTTTATGATTTCAAAGTATTTTCTTTGAATTTTCCTATCCTTGAAGAACTCAATTTTATTTAGGCCATAGAGAAAAGAAGGCTCTTCTCTACATTATTTTCAACACAGGCAAGTAATCCCAGAATCACAGAACCAATCAGGCTAGAACAGGCCTCTGAGATCATTGAGTCCAACCTATGACCATACACCACCATATCAAATAGACCATGGCACTGTGTGCCATGTCCAGTCCTTCCTTAAACACCTCCAGGGATTCCACCACCTCACCAAGCAGCTCATTCTAATGTCTAATCACCCTTCCTGTGAAGAAATTCTTCCTAATGTCCAACTTAAACCTCCCCTGGCACAACTTAAGACTATGTCCTCTCATCCTGTTGTTGGTTGTCTGGGAGAAGAGACTGATCCCCACCTGGCTATACCTTCTTTTCAGGTGGTTGTAGAGAGCATAAGGTCTCCCCTGAGCCTCCTTCAGCTCCTTCAGCTGGTCCTCACCAGACTTTTGCTCCAGACCCTTCACTGGACAAGCTCCAGCACCTCAATGTCCTTCCTGAGTTGAGGGGCCCAGAAGTGGAGAAAGAACTCAAGGGGTGACCTCGCCAGTGCCTGGTCTAATGAGGTATTGAAAACTTCTCCCATTACATTCTCATGAAATTTCCATCTCAGTTTCCAATCCAAATAATTTTAGACAGTTCAGATACATTAGCTTAGATATGCTAAGCCATATGAACAGGTTTTTTAAACTTCAGATTGGAAGGACTAAGACCTCCTTAAAATACAAATTTAAAAAATTGATAAAACTGTCACAGTTCATCTTCCTAAAACAAGCATTTTCTCTTCTGCTTAGTAAACTGCCAGCATTTTATGGTAGGCTATTCAAAAGACAAGATTCTTTCCTTCTCTCACAGACATTAGATATTCCATCATATTCATTAAGCACATGAAGACTGTAAAAAGTATTCTTTGTTGCCATTGCCTTTCCCTTCCTCCAGCAAGCTCTATAGGGGGAGTGTCCATGTGGTTTGCCTGTGGAGCTGGGTGTCTCAATTCTTTCCTGTCAACATGGATTTTTTAACTGGCTGTAACAAAAGCAGTGCTGAGTCTTAGTTTGGGGTGCAGGTAAACGATAAATATTTGGTGTATCTATATTTGGAGTAAGGGTTTATGCACAAAGTTTACCCCACCTCTACCCCTCCAAAATACATCATATATGGTGCTGTACAATGACTTTTTACTTCAAGAGCAAGAAGAAAAGCAAAACAGTATTGCTTTAGCTTTTCAATACTTTCATCAAAACCAAACAGGCAATGATTTATGGAGAAAAATTGTATTTGTGTACATGACTCCAAAAGTCTTTGAAGTGTCTCTAGCAAACACTTGTGAAAGAGATCAATATCAAGCAGCAAAGATGGAATTTTCAGTTCTACTAATGCTTTAAGCTGATAATCCGTTTGGAGGAAAAGTATGTCCAAATTTCTGTTCTAATTAAGTAGCCCTCCCCTCTGGCGTTCTAGGGCTCAGGTGCCAGCTGTGCTTACTCCAAATCAGCAAATCTAAAAAAATTTCATCTGCCTGCTCTAAACTTCCAGCAATTTGTATTCTGAAATTTGGATTTTTCAGCATTGCTTCAAACACGTCCCTACAGAAAGCCTGCTTCAGGGTTAGAGATTTCACTTAACAACTTTCTTTATAAAGAAATGTTTTCTCTGCCCCCTGGCTTACATCTCCATGTTTTAGAAACTACCAGAACCCAAAGTAGCAGAGGACTTTCATGTTTGCTAATGGCTAGAAAATCTAGTTTTTGAGACCCTGGTGTCTTTTTGCTATTTCTGCTTACTGTTGCCGTTTAATGAGCAAAACAAAAATCCACCCAGACACGTGGCAGAACTCCATTTATTCCTGATTATAACATTTTTGTTTCTCTTTTCTGCATGTTTTTGTTTTAAAGACACGAGGAATTGCTGAACTTTACTCTTTAACAAGTCTGTTTCTAAACAAGCAGGGGGCATTTCTTCCTTTTCCCATCCTCCTTGGAAGACCAGCCTTCATCCTTGCTGCTTATGTGACTTACTACTGTTCCCATCCTGGACAACTTCTTTAACAAAACATATTGCATTTATTAAACATCTTACAAAAAAAAAAAAAAAAGAAAGAAAGAAAAAAAAGGTGCCTGTAAGCAGACTGGTTGAGAATTTTTCTGTCATGAATTTCCACCCCAAAGACGTACAAATGGAAACCAAAGCTCTTTGAAAATTCCAGTCTCTGGGATTTAGGATAAACCAAAGAGAACCAAACATTCTCATTCAGTTTTCACAAGAAAAAGTTGAAACAAAATTGGTGATACTCTAAAATTTAAACTTTTCTGTTTTTGCAGCCAAAGTGAATTGTTTTTTCTGGCATCAGTTCAGTGCTGATCTATCTGCCTGTCTCCAGGAGCAGCAAGCTGGTTGTCTGTGGCACGTATTCCTTGTCTTTGGTAGTGCTTCCCGTTTGGACTGCTGCTTCTAAGATAAACTGCACTGTCCCATCTGCCTTCTGCACTAATTTAAGTATTTTAATTAGAAAATTATTTAAACCAGCTTTTAAAGGTACTCAGTCCAGCAAAATACTGAAAACCACACCTCTTTTGACAAAAAGTCAAAAGGCAATTTAGGAAATTAGTAAAAACAGTTGAGATGCCTAGTTTTAAACTCTTAAGCCAGCACTGAATTTTTCCTATAATTAATTATGAAAGATTGCCTTTTGCAAGGATAAATAGTAGTAACATCATTAAATTTTGTATACATTTCCTGTCTGAGAAACTGGATTTAAATACTTTCTTGGACAATTAAGTGGTCTTGCCAGTTCATAAAATGAGTTTTGTATAATTAGAACTGTTTAATGGCACTATCACTGTTATTTACTAAAAGTATTCTTTCACTTCTGAGTCACACAATTGACTGTTTATGCTTTAATATTGACTGCATTAATTTTTCTAGTATTCATTTTGAAAGTGGATATACATAAGTCCATGGAGAAATCAAGCATCTATTGTTTCATAGAAGTACCCCTCTAAATATTCCAGAAGCTTTACAGTAAATCTTGGGGGTTTGGCATAAGTCGGCACATGCCCAGGGCACTTCTTCCCACCACCCCTCCTCTATGTTTATGTGTGAAGATGCGGATGCATACCTGAATCCCTTCAAAAGAAATTCCACGAGACAAACCCCACCATGCTGTCCATCTTAACAGGAACAGAGGCAGAAGTCTTACGAAGTCCTGGACACGTTGGTCCTTTCCAATTTAACAGCTTTAGATACATTTGGAGATATTTAAAGCGAAATGAGAACTCCTTCCCCAGAGCCAGCTACAGGGATGCTGAGTCAGCTCTCAGAGTGTAGAAACTTGAGGTGTGAGTTGGTTGCCCAGATGATGCAATTGTGCTCAGCCTGCAGAGACAAACTGCCTTAGAGAATTTCATGGTGAGACATTGATTTATACTGTTCCATGAACAGTGATTTAGGGTAAGGTTTTTATTTGAGAGTGAAAACACTTTGGAAAACGTATGATGCAATTTAAAAGACAGGAGATATAATTAGTCTGGTGAGTTTACCACTACTCTAAAGATAACCACAATATGCTAAATTACAAATAACAAGGAAAATAATATTCTTCTTCTGAATACTCATTCAGCAGTATATCCAGAAGTTGATTTGACCTTTGAAAAAAGCTAGATATCCCTAGATGGACAATATACAGTATTTTAGTACATCTTGTAGGATCCATAAAGAGATACCTTTTCCAGAAAGCCTGAGCAGCTTGTCTGACTTAATGTTTGAAAGCACCATCAAATACAAGGTCTGCAAGGTAGGCAGTGATTTGTCAATGAGCATCAAACACAAGCATTAACTGCATGCACTGAGGACCACCTTTCTCAGTCTATCACAAATCATCGTATGACAGAAACATGATATCATGCCACTTCTGTTCTAATATATGTCCTTTTAAATGATAGGGTAAATTTTTGCTTGTTTTTCAAATAATCAAACACCAGAAATGAATTTCAGACCAAGGAATTTTGTATACAGGAAGAATCAAGCATGCTCCCTAATCCTTTGCACAGTCCCTTCCCAAAAAATGGACATATACATTGAGTATTAGCAATTGCCAGTTACATTTAAGCTGTGTTCAAGATAATTTGCATTTGAAGGGTAAGGACTTCCTACTGTGCAGAGGAGATGCATCATATTCCCAGGGCTGAACAAGATTCATCCACCCTAGCTGTAGATTGAGAGATCAACCAGCTCCTTCCATTTCTCTTTTATTTCCTCCACTTGCTCAAGACTTTCTAATTTTCATCTCTACAATCATGGGGAGATTGGTCTGATCTCATGCTGGCCATGTGAAAGGAGGATTGGGCCTTCTTCTATCTGTCATGTCATGTATTCATATAAGGCAGGAAGAGTATGGGTGGGAGTGAGGCATATCATCAAGAGATATTGACATTTATGATCAATACTGAAAAATATGCCGAATGTGAATTTGATTTGGAGTCTGTTTAAATCTCACCATGTCTCTGTCTTATTGTGCAATTGTGCAATTAGCAGAGTGAAAACATCATGATTTTACATGTTGATTCCATTTCACTCACTCACAAAAATTTCCTTCTAAGAAAATACTTTGGTATGATAATTAAAATGTACACGTATGTATATTTAAGTAGATGCCAAAAGCATTTATGAGAACTTTAAAAAGTCTAAACTTCTGAATGTGTTTTGACTCAACAGGAATTAAATAGTCAGGAACTTTAAAAAAAATCCCCCTTCATGATTCTTTTCACGTTTAAGAGCATAAAAATTATACGTTAGGCAAAATATTTTCTGTTGAATTTTCAAGAGTAGTATAAAAAAATGGATGCCTGAAAGGTCACAAATAAACACTTAGTGGCTATGGCAGTGACTCAGTAGAAACCCTGGATTCACCTTTCATGGCCTGTTGCAGCTCTTTGAGGCATCATGTTCCACCTTCCATGAGCGTATCTTGTCTGATAAGCCATGGCATATGTTATTGTTTTATATGATATGCATGTGTCAGTGGGAGGAAGAGTGACCTGCTCACTTATCTTGATTCGTATGCTCATTGCATAGCTAAAATCGGTGAGATTACAGTGTTCCTCTTTTTAAGTGGATAAAGAAAATGTGCCTGAGCAAAGCAGGATGAGAGAGGCTATCTCCTTTGCATGTCCATGGTTTCCCTGAGCAAACATAGGCTCACAGTCTGCAGGAAAAAGGGAAAAGTGAATCAAGGAGCCTTGCACCAATTGTGAACAATTTCTTAGTGTAAAAAGCACAATGACAACTAGCTGTTTCAAGTTATTTGCTGCCTGCCTTAGATGAAAACAAAAATATAATAAACAATTCAGGGGAAATCAGGGACTTTGACACTAAAGGAAATCTTGAAACATTTTCTCCTTATGAAAAAAAAATAAGGAAAACCTTTCTTTTTTATTTAATCACAACCAATTCCATTTGGTAGCAATTTTTTTTTTATTTGGCAGCTGAACCAAGAAATCAACTATTGTTCTATATATTTTACAGTACAGTACATTGCTGCACCATTCTGAATACCTTTTAAGTTATGGCCCTCACTTCCTGAGGTAGGTTTACAGAAATGGGGAGTTGTATTTTTCTTTCTAAGTCAATAAAATTCCAAGGGAACGAGGAATGTTTTATGTGACAGAAATTTCCAGACTGAAATCCCTAGACATTTCCATTAATTTATCAACCAAGCAGAATTTATGAGGAATCTAAATTGGAAATGAGATGTGTATCTTAATGGTCTGTTTCCCCTGTAAGCAAATGAATAAATAAATAAATCACACTACTCTTGTGGACAAAATGCAAAGTTACTTACATGTTTCATGTCAAGCTCTAAATACTTGCAAATCATGATGTGAACACAGGAAAAGAAGAGTGATAGAAAATGTCATATACCCATGATTCAGTGTGCAAGAAAAAAAATCCATTTGTTCATAAAATGGAAAGTAATAAAGATCATTAGAAGGATAAAACACTTTAATGAAGAAATCACAGATTTTAGAACCCTCTATACTGTTTGGCTTAAGGTGTAGAGAATGTTACTCAGCAGGTGTAGAATGCTGCACTCCACACACGTTGAAAAAGCAGTGTAGCTCATTATTACCATGGGGCTTTGTAACAATGGGGAACAAAGCTGACAGACCCCCTTGTATGTCCGAAGAAGATCCGTTTATTGTCGGAAATCATCTCCTTTTTATACTCTTAATTTCCACCGCACACAACCGAAACCAAATCGAAGTCTAACAGAACTTAACAGCAGAAGGGGAATATGGAATACGGGGTTCTATTTGTTAAGTGGTTGAGGCTTATGCTGCCCAGAAGGCCCTGTGGGAAAGGCCGAGCTGTGGGAGGGACGGTTGGAAGTCGGGTGAAGGGTGAGAGGCAGCTGCGTGTGAGGAGAGAGTCGGTTGAGTGACAGTTGGAAGTGAGACTGTGATTGGATGGCTCAGCTGAAGCGCGGCTCTCCACACATCCTATCACCCAACCAGCTTCCAGCTCATATGCTGTCCACGTGCTCCTCCAGCCAATCACAGTCTCACTGCCAACTGTCACTCAACCGACTCTTCTCCTCACTCGCGATTGCCTCTCACCCCTTACCCGACTTCCAACTGGCCAGCTGGGCCTTTCCCACAGGGTCTTCTGGTGAGCATAAGCCTCAACCACTTTAACGAATATAACCCCGTATTCCACAGGGCTTTCAGGTCAGAACAACTTGGTGTATTTAGATTTTCATGGTAAATTTATATTAGAATTGAAATCCCGAGTTTACAAGGATGCGCATGATGACCTAACCAAAAGAAATGACTGCAGGGAACTGTAGCAAGAAATTATGTCACATCTACATCTCCATAACTCCTAAAATTAAAAATGCAATCTACTTTTACACAAAAGTTGCTATTCCAAAATTTTTTTTTTTTTTTTTTTTAATGTGCTGGCTTTCCAGGAACATAATCCTTTATACTATAGCTGATCAAATGTAAATATGTTTCTATAACTAGAATGCTTGGAACCTGCTAAGAAAATGGATCTCCAAACCCCACTTCTGAAAACTGGACAGGGGTGAGTGCTCCACACCAACACAGAGCATGTTCATTTAATGCTTACATTATAAGGATTGTGCTAACAACATAAACTGAAATTAAACCTTTTCACAACTCATCTGCATCTGAAGAGTCGTAAATTGAAATAAGTGTAGAAGAGATGCACTCAATCAATTTCAGCTCGAGTCCCTGACCCGATTATGTTATGCATGTCAATATATGTTCTCTTAATTAAAGTGGTTCAGTGAACACTTGTGGTAAGAAAAAGGGAGGCTATTGTCCTCTTACCTTAGACATTACGAGGAAAACAGTAGAAAGTAAATTAATGGGGAATGTTGTAGTTTTAGCAGTTTAGAAGCATCAACTAAAACATCAACTAAAGACAAAGCTGCTGTGTTATGTTATCATAGTGTTCTCCTATGCTGAGAACACAAGCAGAAAACAAAAACTGTCATAATTTTTTCCTTGATGACCAATTCTGGAGCTTAAAACCACACAAAAATGCATAGTACCTCTGAGGAAAACTAAATGCTACACTTAACCACGTATCACAAATCACCACAAACAACAGGAAGGCACCTGCTGAAAAACTGCAGCTCAAGAGTTGAAGAGTAACGTTGAGCCCAAGGCTTTCTACCACCCTCAGTTCTCTCCATTTCACATGTGCCTGATGTGGTTTCTGTACAGCACAGAGGAATTTGTGCTTTGATTTGGTTTTATTTTTTGCTTTGTTTTTCTCAATTCTCCTAAGTTAAGTTTTCTTGTCCCTGTCTACCTCTTTCCTAACCAGTCTGTCACAGTGACATCCACTGAAGACATCACACAGTGGTCTTTGGCACACACAGCACATAAATGGATTCCACAGGGAAAGGTTTTTTATCAGTATGATTTGGTAGTGGAGGGTTACCACCTAAAGACTCAGTTTGCAAGGCTGCAAAGAGCTGACAACGGTGTTCAAGAGCTTTAATTACATTTCTGGCTTTTACTCAGGGTAATGAAGATCCTTGGAGGAGAAGACATGATGGACTTAAGAGTCACTGGGCGCTGGCATAGAAACTGAGTCAGGAGGAGATAAAGTATCTACAGCTGGTTTGTGTTATTTCTTTTCCCTGTCAGAGTTAGGATATGGATTACACAAGACTTATGCTTCAGAGGGAATAAAACATTCTCTGGCGTGATAGGGAGCATTTGTTGCATTGGTTCAGATAGGAGTTAGATAATCCCAGGTATTTACTCCCAACATAGCTGGATGCACATGGTAGAGAGACTCTTATTTTAGCCTATTTTGATGATTTGATCAGTTCTGGACCCAGTAATAGAAGGAGGACCTGAGAAACTACCAGCCAGTCAGCCTCACCTTCAGTCCTGGAAAGGTGATGGAACAGATCATTATGGAGGTAATCACCAAGCACACAGAAGAAAAGGTCATCAGGAGTAGTCAGCACAAATTCACTGAGGAGAAGTCATGCTTGACCAATCTGATAGCCATCTATGATGACATGGCAGGATGGGACGATGCAGGGAGAGCAGTGGATGTTGTTTGACTTCAGCAAGGTTTTTGATGCTGTCTCTATAGCAACCTCATAGGTAAGCTCAGAAAATGTGGCTTGGATGAATGGAGAGTGAGGTGGATCAAGAAGTGGCTGAATGGCAGAGCTCAGAGGGTTGTGATGAGTGGAGTAGAAGCCAGTGGGAGGCCTGTAGTCAGTGGCATTCCCCAGGGATTAACACTGGGTCCAGTCTTACTCAACTTGTTTGTCAACAACCTGGATGAAGGGGTAGGGAGCACCCTAAGCAAGTTTGCTGATGATACAGAACTGGGCAGACTGGCTGATGCACCTGAAGGCTCTGCTGCTATTCCCTGGGACGTTGATAGGCTGGAGAGCTGGACAGAGAGAAACCTTATGAGGTTCAACAAGGACAAGTGCAGGGTGCTGCACGTGGGGAGGAATAACCCCAAGCAGCAGCACAGACTGGGGGCTGACCACCTAGAGAGCAGCTCTGCTGAGGAGGACTGGGAGTATTGGTGGATGACAAGCTGACCATGAGCCAGCAGTGCTCTTGTGGCCAAAAGAGCCAATGGGACCTTGGGGTGCACTGGGAAGAGTGTGGCCAGCAGGTTGAGGGAGGAGATCCTCCCTCTCTACTCAGCCCAAGTAAGGCCACATGTGCGGTATTGTGTTTAATTCTGGTCTCCACAGTTTAAGAAAGACAAAAACCTACTGGAGAGGGCCCAGTGGAGGGTCACAAAGATGATGAAGGATCTGGAGCATGTCTCTTATCAGGAGACACTGCAGGAGCTGGGCCTGTTCAGTCTGGAGAAAAGAAGATTGAGAGGGAACCACATAAATACATACAAATATCTCAAAGGCAGGTGCCAAGAGGATGGTGCCAGACTCTTTTCTGTGGTGCTCAGAGACAAGACAAGGAATAATTTACATAAGCTAAAGAAGTTCCAACTTAACCTGAGAAAGAACTTCTTTTTGTTGAGGGTGGCAGAACACTGGAACAGGCTGCCCAGGGGTGTAATGGATTTTCCCTCTCTGGAAACATTCCAAACCCACCTGGATATGGTCCTGTGTAACCAGCTCTAGGTGACCCTGCCTTGGCAGGGGATTTGGACTATGCTATCTCCAGAGGTCCCTTCCAACCCTAACAATTCTATGATTCTGTAATAATATTTAGAAAAAGAACATTTAAATTCACCTACATACACAGAAGCAAATTAAAACAAACAAGTTAAAAGGGTTGAAACGATATTTGAAGCAGATCACACTGGAACACAAATCGGACTCCCTTGCGTTGTGGTGACTGCAGTCAGGCTTGTACAGATAATTATGATGACAACTGATTGCTCTGCATCTTGCCTTCCAGAAACACTGCCAAGTCCTACTGACACTCTCTGCCCTCTCTCCCCTGGGCTCCTCCAATCCAACAACCCTGAAGTCTAAACAGATTAGAGAAGTAACGCAACCGGGGGCTTGTTATCACAAGCCCCGGCGTGCCCTCGGGCAGAGGGGACGCAGCGTTGGCCTCCACAGCGTCCTCGCTGGACGGCTCAGTGGAATCAGCGTGGGATGGGTGCGTGCGCTGGCTCCTCCTCAGAGGAAGCACGTCGGGCGGCCGATGGATTAGGCTGGCGTTAGCCCGGAGGCAAAGAAGGCGGGAGGGGCTTCTGGTGTGAGTTCCAACAGGTTTATTTGCAGGAGGGACCAGGGACCAGCAAAAAGCGCCGAGGAGACGCGGGCTAGCCCCTTTATGGGGGGAGTGGAGTAAGGCAGGGAAAGGGAAAACAACCAATGGGGTACAAGCAGAGGGGAGGATACAATTTTTCAGAACAAATGGGGAAAACAGGGAGGCAGGAGTCATAACAGGGAACCAATTAATAACTATAAAAGGGAGAACTTTCTGGAACAGGGGGAGGTAATTTAGGATTGGGAGCCACCCAGGGGGAGGTAACCTAGACAGCAGTGATCTCTTCTGGTGACTGACATTTGATGGTTTCAGCCCGAGAGCAGGCTGAGCCACCCCAACAGAGAAGTTCCCATTCCAATCAATTGAAGCATATATATTTTTGTCTTATTTAGTTCTTTTCTTATTTACATTCATGAATGATCTTCCATTAGACTTAAATGGTTTCTTATATATTTGCACAGTAATTTTTGAAAACACTTATAAGCCTGAGATATTTCACAAATACATAGTGTGATTTTCACCAAATAGCAATAAAATTCATCATTATTTACTTCTAAATGAAACTCAGAAAGATGGTCCCCATCCCACCTGGAAACAGCTGCAAAAAGCAGCACATTGCCAAGAAAACATGTGAAAGAAGAGCCACAGGCAGTGGAAAGTAGATGAATAAGTCTTAGGGTGTACTTTTTTCCAGTATAGAACTATGTGAAGTAAAAGCACAAACAAATAAATGGGAAAATAAAAATTTCATTAAACTACCATGGGAAAACTTCTTGCCTTTTCATTTTTTAATAATGACTAATATTTCTTACTCCCATTGTGGAAGATAAGGACCAATGAATGGAGGAGAAGGAAGTAAGTTTCTATTTTAATCAGTGCATATTTCTTCAAGTAAACTTCTTTACTGAAATTGGCCAAGGCAGCAAATTAACAGACATGCAAACTGAGATCTGGGAAATTCTAGTTTTAATATAGATGAAAAGACCTTTTGGTCTTCAACCTTATTTCTTTGAAGCAAAGGAACGTGGGAAAATGCTTGTCTAGCACACCAGGAACATCCACATCTCTACCTTGGCACTTTCCCTGCACTGGGAAAGATATTTATGAAAAATTATCTAAACCTTGACAATCATCTTCTTTGAATAGGAAAGCCACTCACTACTGAGGATTTGACAATAACCTATTTTTTAACAGTTCAACTCTGTGTTATGGTATGGCATTTATTTTCAATTTTCTTTCTAAGGGCAGCTGCATGGTGGGCTTGGGAGACATAGAAAGGTCCTGGAGAAGACATTCAATATAGTTTTGTTATCTACTAGCCCTTCTGAGCCTCTATGTTTTCACAATTCAGTTTCTCTCAGTGAAGGTTGAGCAGAAAAGCAGCTACACAGACAGATACCTGCCCCACTATCTTGTCAGCAGCTTTTGTTCTTGCCAGGAGCAAGAGAATCATCAGCAAAGACTAAATACAGATGTATTGAGCAAAACAAGATAGGAAACACCCCACCATATATTCAATCTTCACTACTCAAATAAACAATTTACACAGGTAATGCATCTCTAGTTCCCCAGACTACAAAACCATGTCTGACACCATGTTAGTTCATATGACTTCTGTAAGCCATCTGGGTTTCCCACCACATTTATCATATTAAATCCAGAGCAATTACTTCTCAATCTTCAAATATGATCTACTTTTCCACATAAGATAAACCTTGTGCAAAACAGTCAATAAAGAGTGATAAGAAACTTCAGACTTTGCTGATGTTGTCAAACATGGATGCTAATTTAAGCTATTTCTGGTGATAGTATTTTCTTATTTTCTTTGTTCTTTCTTTCTTTCTTTCAGTCAGTGTCAACATTTAGCCACATGAAACCCAGACTAAATGCAAACAATCTCAATCCAATGCTAACACAGAGGGCCTTTTCCCCATTGGCTTTTCAGGGACTCTGAATAGCAGGAAAGTTCCTAGAATTTTAATAGCTGTCATGGTGGCGCCTCTTCCAAAAATTTTCCTCTGTGCACTATAAACAAAATAAATGACTGTTCTGATAATTGTAAAGTTTCCAGACAAGCACTATAAGGGTCCTTTCTCCCCTATTCTTAAAATCAGGAAGACATGCTTTTCCATTGACCTTCCCAGGTTAATCCAAATTCCCCCTTTGCAAGAACATCTGGAGGAAATTAAATGCAGTAACACAAATCTTTCTAAATGGTTTGAGTTGATGCTTCCATAAAAGTCTTATTTCATTTATGTTCCTATATTTCCCCTGTCTTTCCACTCTCTTGTTCACAGACAATAAAAGATATTACATACATCTATCAAAAGACATTTAAGAGCTAAGGAAGCAGGGCAAGTACACCCAGTCTGGCCTATACTGGCAAAAAAAAAAAAAATCCCAAACCAAACAGTGCATACAACAGACATAAACTGTTAGATTTTAAAGCCTGAGGTAGGCTCTGTGACACACAATCACATAAAGAACTCTCAGTCTTTTCACACAAACTCCTCAGACTTGGCCAAAGTTTCTCTCTTCCAGAATGAGTTTTCCATGTACCAGCTTGTTCATGACTTTTCATTGGTTCTGTCACCCCTTCATCCTTTTGCCTCTTCCATCACCCCTAGCATCTTACTGCTTTCTCAGCCCAATGGTATTAAAAGGTTTAAAATTTGACTTAAATAGGATATGAGTCATTCAATATTAAATGCAGATTGCTTCTCCATCTACATCCTTACTCATGTCTTTACATAGGATAACAAATAGAACCTAATCTTCTACATAGAAAATTCATATAATAATCTAAAAGTAGCAACTCATGCAGCTCAAATTTTTTTGTATGGGATAAATTACAAAAATTATGCAGCTAGAAACACTACTTGCATTTTGCCATTTAGAAAATTTGCCGTTGCCTCCCCTGAGATAACAAATTCAATATCTTGGTTAGTAAAAAGAGGAAGTATATTTCTCTTTCCCCCCTTTAACCACACAGGCCCCACAGTGGCTACTAAAAAGATCCACCTGAAATGAGTAACACCAGTGTTGTATTGTGACAGATCAAGGACATCTTCTCCGTTTTAAAAATTTCTTATTTACTAGCTGATAGTGAAGCAGATGCCCACAACTGATGGTTCCATATTTTGTCTTTAAAGTCTACCGAATTGAAATTTAGAGAAAAGCAGCCTTGCTGTTGTATTTTAATAGTGATGCCTTGACATCTGGAATACCAGTCAGTCAATTTTACTCTTAGTTAATACTCCCCTATGGCAATCCACCCCAAAAACAGATCAATTAGAATTACACACTCGTGCTAAAAGTCTATTAGAGGAATGTGTGAACTGATAGTTAAAATCAACCAAAAAGAAACAAACTTTAGCGATGAAGCTGAAAGTGCAAGAGCTCACATGAAAGCATACCTTTCTTGGTACCCTCTTTATATTATCTCCTTCTTTTGTGTCATTATTAAAGACCAGGATCATCACTTCAGCCTCAATCTTCCACTTGCAGGATCCAGATGGGAACTAAGTCTGCGTTCAGTCACATGGCCTTCCTGTTTTCATGCTGCTGGTCTGATGGCAGCAGATTAAAAATTTCTTGCCTGTGGATGTGTAGTGGTAGATGCCTTAATGCATACATG
Organism: Corvus kubaryi; assembly: GCF_017639235.1. NCBI lineage: Eukaryota > Metazoa > Chordata > Aves > Passeriformes > Corvidae > Corvus > Corvus kubaryi. The sequence goes on from NW_024581081.1 coordinate 2,791,081, forward strand.
CAAAATTTAAGGCATAGATTTCTAAGAATGAGTTGGAGTGAAGCCAAATAATCTGTAATGGTACCCCACAGATTTGAGCAGAAAATTTTCCACTTTGGAAAAAAATTAGAAAAATATCTAGGCAGAGCAGCATTGGACAAATTTCCTTGATGATATGAAAACTAGTTTTTCACTGAATAGGGTAAATTGGTATTTTTACAAAATTAAATTTTTATTTCAGATTTATTTTTTCTGCTAAGATTTGTCTCAGTTTCAAAGAAATACATTATTTCAATTTGGAACTTCAGAAATATGTAATAATACACTATTTTCAAACTACTAGCATTGATTTAGGATGACAACTAAGAATCTGTAGAGCACAATCTGCATTGCAAAGATTCTATTAATTTTTTTCTCTCTAATGACTTTCTAAATATTTTAATTTTCATTTGTTTTTTTCTTTTCCTTTTTCCATTGCTAACAGTTTTACTAAAATGCCACTATGGTTTAAAAAAAAAAGTTTAATCTAAATACATTTTAAATGTATTAAAATCATTAAGTCATGCTACTCAGTACAAATTGAAATGTTTTTCTTTTTCTGCAACAAAATTTGGGATTTTTTTGTGTATTATGTTTCTGATTTTGGCCTCAGCACTGTCTTATCACAATGAGTTTTAGAGCCTTAGAAAGAGATTTTCTGTATAACCTTTATGGAATTACCTAGACAGCTACTGAAGCTCCGTAACTCTGCCTCAAAGTTTTCTGTGCAACTTCTGCTGGCAGTCACATTTTAAACATGTGATTTTGTAGGCTGATGGGTCTAACATAAGAACAGGACTTGGTAATGAGACGCCAGCAGCCCACAGATAAGGCAGTTTGACCTTGCAATAGGAAACTGATGACCACAATTTTTAAGATACACAATTATAGATTGAGGGTGTTTTGGAAGGGAAATGTCACTATCACTGTTACATAGTCAGTACATAACAAATATGACAAAACCATATAATCCTGTAATCCTTTGAATATCAAGGTCCAGATCTGCTCTTTCTGAAGCCAACAGGGACTTCAGTTCAACTTCTAAATACTTTGAAGAAATGTTATCTTAAGGTAGAGTAATAGCTTATGCAAAAGCTGTCACCATTTGAAAAATAAAAAACAAACTATTGGTCTGGGTATGGAAAGTGGTTCTGGAAAAAAGAAGAAATCTCAAATGTGAAAGAAAATTTGGCTAAACACAAGGTACATAAATAGAAACTTCTGAAACCTGTCTTCAGCTGGGGTACTTAAAATATAAGGAAATCGTAAGAATGTTACATCAGAACATAACTATCAAAAAGAAGGGTGAGAGCATGCACAAATGCAGAGAATGTATGGACAAAATTTGAGGGACTATTCATAAACAGTGTAGAAAATTTAGTTCAGGAGGAGTTTACAAGACCTTCCTTGACATTCTGCAGAAAAGCTTTTGTCACACCATGATTTCTTTCATAAGCCTTGCCTGAAGTATGTGGTACTTCTGGGAAGTACCACATGGGAAAAATCTAAGCTAGATGAAAACAAAGTGGACTCACTACTTGAATATTCTCAGTTCTTACAATAAGAACCATCCATCATGCTCCAAGAATCCCATAATATCTCAGTCTTTCAGAAGATGTTACAGATTTTTTTTTTTTTTCTTTTTCCAGGACCACTTCATTATCATTAATTATCAGTTTCTGGGTATTGGGATTGCAGAACTGTGTTTATCATATCAAGGAAGTCTCAGCACTTAACAAAGCAGAAATTGAAGAAACCATAAGGTATTATATGAGAAAAGGTTGAAGCGAAACTCTCAGCTTCAAAGCTTGAACAAATAAACAGAGCAGATAAAAAGTGGTTTCCTTGCTCCTCTGTGCATTCAGTGGAAAGAAGCTATCAAACTTTTGCACCCCACTGATCCAAGATGCATCAAAAATCTCTCTCAGCTGAGAGCAAAATATGTCAACCACCATTGTTATTCTGGTTCAACTTAAGGGGAAAAAAAAATCTATTTTTGTAAAAGCTGTCAGTGAAAAACTCTCATCTAAACATTTGTTCATGCTCTAGAGTGGTCCCGTATTTCATGTCTAATGGGTCAAATTTAGACAACACAAATGCTGATAGCCAGCACTGACCCATGCTGTGTGACAAAAGGCATATGAGTGTGGCACTGTTTTTGTGTGAGCATAAGACAGCAACTTAATTTAGAGCACCTTCCAAGCAGTTTTGGTTCTCTCTGTTCATCAGCTGTAGGGTGCAAGTACACAGTATTTTTTGTATCGGATCACTGAAGACAGTGAGCTCAGGGCTTTCCTAGGCCATTCCTGGAGGTTTCTAAAAGAGATTTAGAGTCCCAAATCCTGTAAACAAAGTGTATACAGTAGGTATGGAGATGGCAGTAGGAGAAATGAGGAGCTGAATCCCCTTTGCAGTAACCAACTTACCCTGAAGTAAGGAATTCTCTTATTGCTACTGCAGCACACGGCACTTACCAGGATTATTGCAGAATCCTCACTCAGTTCCTCATATGATAATTGTAATTACACATGATGCCTACACCTCTGATCAGGTAGAGCAACAGGCATGCAATGATCATGTATTAACATTTGAGGAACAGCCATAATTGAAGAGAAATGAAGGGATGGAGGAAGAATATGACCTTTAAAAGATTAAAGGGAGCGTCACATTGCCTCTATCAGTGTGTGCTGAGACAGAACCTATTCCTTTTCAGATGCCTCTTTTTCCTTCTTTTACTGTAAAACACTGAAGCTGAGCACTTATGAGTAATGGTGCAAAACCAGGATGATACTTCTGAGCAATAAACTCTCATGTGAAACCCTGTCTAGGAGCACTGTAAATACTTACACTTTCTCATTGAACCTTTTTCTACAAACCTTTGGTAACAGCAGGGAGCAACTATTATGATTTCAGCCTAATCCCAGTCTAAATCTTTACTTTATAAGAGTGCTACACACAGAGCTTTTCCCCCAGATATCAGCTTTTATTATGAGGCTAATTTAGTGAGCCAAATGTAAGGAAGAGACCAGTAAAATACCTTTCTTGAGATTGTAATCAGAAGCTAATTTTGTATTCATATCCATTCTTATTTCCATCTAGATCAGAAAAAAATGGTGGGGGACCTTTGAACCATGGATTTTTTTTATTTCTGTCTTTCTCTGGAAATAAGTTTTTGAAGTTCTTCTAACTGTTTTTGTTTATAATAGGACCAGGAATAAGGCATGCTGTCCTATGATGTGTTTCAGTTACAGATGTTTTAACCAAGTTGTTGCAAATTTACAGTGATCTCAGTGGTATATGCCAGATGCTAGGGAATCAATTTCATTTACCATTAGGTCAGTCTACTTCTAGTGTTCAGGAAGACAGGATGAACTGGATGTCACTGCCTGTGAACAAACATGCTTCATGCTCCCAGTATCAGTAAACCACCCCAAAACTGAGCTCACACTTGTCATTATTATTTCCCAGTAAAGTGACCTAAAACCCACATAGAGTCAGATGTCCTTTAGCATCAAAGTGGACCATAACCTTGACACATAATGAGAAATGTTTATGTCTAGGGATTGATCACTTCTGTAAAAAAACCCCCCAAAAAACAACCAACATCTAATATTCTTCTTATTTTGCACTCCTATTTTCACTTTTTTTGTGCATTTCCCTATTTGGTTTATAACTTTTAATTAATTTATTTCTTTTTACTGTCTGCCTCTGTTCTTCCTTCTCATACTCAAAAGACAATAAGCCTCCATTCAAGTCTTGTGCATATGAACAGCCACTTTCCAAGAAAGACCAGCAACACTGGCTGACAAACTCTTATTGGAGGCTAAAAATGTTGTTTGCAAGAGCTCTTCCCTGTCACCAGCTGCATAAGGGACAACATGCTAAGGGCCTACTTGGTATCAGAAGGGCACTGTCTCCTATATTCTGCCTACTTTTTTTCTTTTATTGTCCACTAAAATACCCACTTCTGATGTATAACTAGTACCCACCTCCAGTGCCTATTTATTAAACATTCAAAAAAGTACCCTTCATCTTTCCCAGAGATTGTCTCTAATGTTTGGGGTGAACTACCCATCAAGGATTTGTTAAGGTAAATTAGCTGAGACAGAGAACATCACCAACATGGCACACAGTGATTTAATCAACCATGAGCACGTGTGTCACAATATGAAAGGGTAAATCCAGATAGACATAAGTTGCACACTTCCTTACCCATCATGTTTTATCATTACAGTGGCTCAAATCCATATTTCTAACCCAATTCTATCTAAAGGCAGGTCGCAAGCTGTCCAAATTTTGAACCCAAGGAATAGTTGGGGCGGTCTGCATACTTACCAAGCCAGATGGCCTTCAGTACGTGCCTTATGAAGGTGGTCTTATGAATTTGTTGCAATACGCCTGGCAATTTCAGGCCTCCCTTTTCTGTGATTAAGAGGGATTCATCAAACTTCGCATCTATGGGAAATGAAGCCAACTGGGACTTGTGAGGTCCAAATACTGAAGCTGGTTGATGTGCTGTTACATTATTACTTGGCTCTAGCAGTGAGTGCAATGGACGCTACAGCAGAAATGCCGTACATAAACCACAAAGTTGCATAGACAGTAGGGTTGCACACACCAGGTGGACTGACACTGGAATGTTTTGCACAGACTCTAGAAGCAAGCTCAGAAAACAACAGATGAGTCTATTTTCAGGGTAAAAATCATATGAGAACAAGGAAAAACACCAAGCCTTCAGCTTCACAGTCCTAATCAGAGATTTTACATTACAATTCTACTGCATTTTCCTTTTGATGAATTAAATATGATTATTGAAAGTGACTAAACCACTGTGTTCAGTAGAAAGACTGGAAAAATAATGAAGATGGTAGCCAATTCTTTATATATTATTCATAGACACAACATCCTATATATGTAATCTTAGGTATGCTCTTTTGAAACCCAAAGCAGAAACAACTTTTAAAAAGCAGCAGCAGTGGAAATAAAAATATTAGTGCACTTATCACCACAGCAGGAAGAGACAGCAATACCAACAGTAAATGAGTGCCTAAACGGCTCAGCAGAAACATCCTCCTACGTCTGATAGCTCTCCATACACAGAGCAATTCAGTGCCCTTTGAACATATACACAGAGTTTTCTGAACCAATTATGATGCTGGCATATGGTCCATTTACCAAGAAAGAAAAAGACAGACTTTTTAAAAGCACTGTCATGACCATTATGACAGACAAAAAGTTGGCCACTATTACAGGGCCTGAGCCAACATTTATTTAAATAAATGAAAAGACTTTCACTGACTGCAGAGTGTAGTTTGGATCTGGTCCATAGTACTTGGAGAGTATTGCTGATATTCCTGGCCTCATAAAGAGCCAGAGACTACAGCACCACCAACACCTAGCTAAACAGAAACTGTTCTTTTTAAAAAAGCCTAGGAGGAATAATAGGGAGGAAAGCAAAAGGTTGCCTTGGAATTCAAGAGGCTTCTGAAAATGAATTGTATTACTCTTACAGAATTTTAATGAACCTGTGTTATTCAATAAAGTACTATAGCTGTTGTTGCAATGTTCTATTGATCAAATTACTGCATATGATTTATGAGCATTCTCCAGTAAATGCTATGATAGTTTTCTATAAAACTGTTACAATATAAGACCACATGCAATGTCTTGTTAAATGTTGACCAAGAAGTCCTAAGAGAGATTTGTGTATACAACATTGTGCTTACAAGTCCTAGAAAGTGTTTAGTTTACAGTCAACCCTAAGGAAGTATCTGTTTTCCAACTAGGCTGTAGTGTCCTGCAAGGCCCTCACCTTGATCCTAAATAACAGTTTGTCTCAGAACAGGATGTTCCACAGGCTGAGGTTAGTCTGGAGTTTCCCATCTTCCAATATCTCCACTCCTGGCATTGTTTCCACCCACCCTGCAGGCCTCCAGCATGGAAGCAGGAAACCCATGATTCCTTGTCTTGATTTCCTCCCTCTGTGTCCCCTTTCACATTCCTGAACTCTCTGCTAGCCCTAGGTAAGGACAACTTTGTGGAAGCAAACAAGGAATGATTGCACTGCTTTGTGCAGTGTAACAAAGCTCTGGAATGGTAGTGAAGACAAGGGAGCTTGAGCTTATTCAGGGCAACACCAAGACCAGCAGGAAATACTGCAGTAGACACAGCCCAAAATGAGAGTATCAGTGCATCTGAGGACGGCATTTGGAAACATTTGCATTAACAAGGTTCCTCTCTGGGTACAGACTTTCCCATACATCCCAAAAATGGATTACCAAACTGATGCAGTTCCTTTTTTTTCCTCATTTTAACTACTACATATCAAACCCTCAGTTATAAAATTCATAATTTACCAGGTACTTTCACTGCCACCCCAGTATTTTGAATAACTCTTAAACTGTAACCCATGTGTTTCTTTTTCATTCTTGCAGCTATTAAAATGATGCAAAGCCCTTCTTTCAAAAAGGTGTGCAACTCTTGCTCTAAGCAGCAACATTTTTCAGAACAGTCTTAAGCTCTGCCAGAAGCTCACAACCAAGCGTGAAAAAAAGCCAGCACAGAAGCAAATGACAAGTTACCTAGGACTGTGCAGGCATCACAACCTGTGAAAAGGTGCTAGCACTGGCCTCATCCTGTGCTAATATAGCACCAATCCTACATGGACATCATGTATTCCCTAAAGTTGGTACTACATGTGGTGTGCTTGCTACAGTCTCTCCTCGAGTTTTGCTGTGCAGGAATGCTTTCTTCCTGAAGTGAAATGAAGCATAAGAGTGTTTTGGATGAGCAAAGAACATGGACATCTATAAAATAAGACCTACTCAGTACAAGTACAAAGAAAGAAAAAAGCAGCTTCAGTAAAAGGTTCTCTAAAATAAAATTTAAACAAATCAACTCTCAGAGGGCTATGAAACAAGAATTGTAAAACTTCCTCTAAACATTCATTTTTGAGGTTTCTTTTTATTTAGATTTGAAATTTACCCAAGGTTTTGACACAAAGTATACTAAAACAGAACTTAGAACCATTAATTGAGAACTAAAGTGACAGAACAGTTTAGAAAAACATAAATTCAGCACTGCTATAGCCAACAAATCTGACTGCGCTGTGAAGAAGACAGCCAGTGCAGAGCTCCTTGCATCATCCAAGCATCAAATGTTGCCAGTAAAAGAGTTTAGGTTGCATGGAATATATAACCCAGAATGACTGTATAATAAAAATATATGAGTGTTCAGAATTTTATATGGATTTCAAGAAAGCATCTCATATTGTATCAGCAGAATGGGAAAGATAGAGTGGTAAAAAGAGAGAGAAATATATTGACTTAAATACTAAAAGTGTATCAGTAGAAGATGGTACAGTTAAATTATGTACACTGCTTATCATATTACTTATTATGGTCTCCAAAGAACAAGAAAACTCTAGTATGCAGGCAAGCTTTTTTCTTGGAAAAATAAACTCCTGCCTTCTCATTCTGAGAAAGTAAGTCCTCTCTTTTATAACTGATGTGTCACCAGATACTTTAACACCTAACTGCTTTAAATTCTTTAATGTCTTCATTTCCACATGCCTCTGGAAATGATGCTATTCACATTTAACAGATTATTCAGCATTGTTTTCAAAGACTAATGAGTTCTTTTATTGCCTGCTTCTGTTTAAGAAAACTGTAGGAGCACAGGTCTCACTGACTGGAAAGAGACCAAAATCCTATCTGCATTACAAACTTCAAAAATAATTTTGGGCAGTTGTCATGACAGGGAACTAAATGCAGATTACCCTAACTCCAGACAGGTACCTTAAATTCTGAATGACCTTTCTTTATTCTATTACAAGATGGAATTAAGCCAGCAGACAGAAAAGTTGACAACCAGGCCATATTCTTAAAAAAGAAGTGAAAAACAAAAGCTTTACTGCTAGTTAAGCAGGACACTTATATGGCTCCTATCAGTTAGACTTAATTTTCATGTCTAATTTCTAGAACTGGTGCTGCTCCACAGCAACAGGTTTTTGTTACTGAGCTTAGTAGTCACAGAAGCACGAGACAACTTCAGCTTTAAAATGATGATGATGATGATGATGAAGATGAAGAAGAATACCAAAGAGTAAGAGAGTGAGTGCTTCATAAGTAAGCTCTGCTAACAATATATAGAGATCTAAATGCTGCTCACTCACACAGCCCACTTCCTTACCCATCTAAATCGTTGGTTACTTAATTCTTATGCTGCATCATATTCACAGACAACTCTGACAAGAATCAATAGCAAAGAAGCTTGTTCATTTAATTTGGCTGACTCTTAACTCATCTAAATTAATCATTTTGAATGAACATTATTTAGCAGAATAATTCTTACAACAAGTACCACCTATATTTGTGGGGAAAGAGGTAGGGGGATACAAAAATTTAGGATATAAATTTGGGATATAAAATGGTAAACAAACAATTGAATAAAATAAAAGGAATAAACTTCATCCAGTCATCCCATGGCTCTTCTTCAGTTTAAAATAATAGAGAGTGATGGGGAACTGAAGCAGCAAGTACAGTCAGAGGAACTGATTAGAGAGTTAATCTTGACAGTGATAATTCATGAGTGTTGAGGGAAGGAGAGGTGACACAGAGTGATATTCAGAGGCAATGTATTGGCTGGATCACCTGCACTTTATCACCTTGGCCTCCAGGACAATATTAAGAGAAGGTCTTTTTGATCTGGAAAGAAATGAGCAAAACCTAATGAAAGAACACTCTCTACTTGGCTTATTTATGCCACTGGTAATAGTGATGCAAGATGCAAAGGGAGCGTGACGGCCCCTGAATAAATCTGTAATTATTTCCATTTAAAGATGTTACAGCTTCCAAGGCACAGTGCAAACAGTTTTGAAATGAGCGACATTGCATACATCTGGCAGAACAAGAGAAACATTAGCCAGACAGAGGAGATTAAGCTCTGAAAATGTCAATTTTAAGACAAAAAAAGTGTTAAGACTTTAATGTCAGTGATTTATTCAGATAACACCCATGAACATTAAAAGGGCATGAGTTATGCTCATAACTTCCCATGTGTCAAGAATGACAAGACTTTCTCAGAGTCTGCTGAATAGAGAAATCTGTCAGAAGCAGATGGGAAATCAAATTTTGCTGAGAAACAGAAGATTCTGATCTCCTCAACAGAACCTTCAGCTTACTGTATGAGCCCTAGCAAAGCAAGAAAGACTATGGACAAAACCTTAGGACAAAAAAGAAAAAATATCAGCACATGTGCATCTGAGCCGCAAGTTGCTGGTTCATGTCCCTCATCATCTGTGCTCTGTGGCTTCATATACACCTAAGTTTATGAAGCTTGCTGCCTATCCCTAAAATAAACTTCTGCAAGTGAGAGTTATGCTATCATGTGGGATGGCACAGTGCAGAGGGTTACATAGCATAGGTCATGATGAACCTCGAATATTAAAATAAAACAAAACACAGGAACAAAAAGTATTGAACTGGTGTAATTTGTGCGCTCACTTGCGAACAACCTATGCTCAGCATGACTGCCTTTTTGTTCAGAGACTACCTCCACGTCTGAAATAAAGAAAGAATCCTCAGGGAAAGGCAATTCCCTAAGACCACTCTGTCAAAGGTAAGGTAAATAACACCCTGCACAAGCTCTGTGTGCACCCCACTCACATGAAACTTATCCGGCTCAGGATACAATCACCTCTTGAGTTTTATGGATTCTGAGGGCTCTGTACTATAAGCACTATCAGGTACTCTCATGCCACTTATAAACACTTTCCTCTGGACTGTGCTACACAGACCAGTGTTCACATTTTCCTAGGACTTTCTGTCTGGAATGAAACAATAAAGAAGCAAAGAGTTAAACGATTACAACTGAATAATTGCCTAGCTACAAAATGCTGCCTGTATGAAAAACACAGCAACTGAAATTTCTTAACATCTCCTTTTATGGATCTTGCTTTTCACGGCTCACTGGTTTGCTAAAGTTTACCTGTACTGGCTTAAAAATGACCTGTTTAAGGAAACATCAACCCCTAATCTACTCAGAGAGACTGCTTTACTCCTGCTGACACCACTTTTGCAAATACAAGTTAGAAGAAGAAAAAGCAAATTCTGCAGGTCATGCCAAAGAAAATAACCTGGGAAAACGCAGAAGAGGAACTCAGGAGTGGATGTAGACAACCTGAGAAGATGAGTAGGTAAATTTTCTGACCAAAAGGATGGATACAGGTAGAGTTCCAGAATCTGCCAGAAAAGGAAACAAAACTGGAAGGCAAGGCAGATGAGACTGCATATGGAGGAGTCAAGCAGGCTGAAGGAGGATCTTTGTCCATTAAAGCACACTTCAAAGCATGGAAGGGAGATAATGAGTCAAAGCCTCCCCTCTCCTTCTGAAACCAGGCACTGCCCCTGCATGGCTCACCCACAGAAATGTGTCAGTCAGCAGGGGTTTTGGCTAGTGTTACCTCCAATAGTAACAGATGAGGACTTTTCATAAATACTTTGACATAATTTCTGAAAGCTAAAAGCACCACACAGTTAGCAGAATAATAAAATTTAAATGAAAATGCTCAAAATTACAGAAAATACCCAAATTAAATTTGCTTTTGCTGAACACAATCATAGGCAAACTGTCTCCGAATACATATCCCGACCCCCATTTTGTAGGGATGGTTCTAATATTGCACTTTTCAGAACAGCATTAGAAGCAAAGTGTTTTCCAGAATTCAGATCATTTAACTCTATCTTCTTCTTTAGGAACATAAGAGGCACCACTGAAGCCCTTAACAACAACATGCTTCAACTTTTGCTCAGCCCTAAATTGTTCAGGCAAATAGACTACATGCTCACTGGAGGTCCCTTCCAACTTAAGTACTCTATTCTAGTCTATTCTAGTCTATTTGTCTTTTGCAAGGCCATCTTAACTGGAAAAGAAAAAGCACAAAGCTTTAGACCCACTAGCCCTTTTATCACAGCTATAGCAGAACTATTACTACTACGAACACACAGAATTATAAAGCAAAATTCTCGGTTCAGACTAGGAAAAGTTCAAGGCAGAGAAAGATAATGCAGACAGTATCCAATAACATGCTTGGCAGACCAAACTCTTTACTGCCTATTTTCATCTACTGGTATGAAAGTTTTTGGGTTGTTTTCCTTAATAAAGAGAGGTGGTTGCCATTATAAGACTTTCAGAACTTCTCAGGTTTTTTGTGTTCATCTGTTTTTTTCTTCCCACACCATTTCTTTGCTAATACATCATCCTCTCCACCCTTGGGAGCTTCTGGTGTGATATTATTGAATAGATACAGCACATCGATTCTGGACTGCTGGGAATTACTGGCAAGCACAGTGGGTAACAGGAAGAAGTATGAACTGTTCCAGATAGAGTCGTTTCTTCTGTGCAGAGAACGAACCCTTCAGTTAAAACTAAATATTCTACGCATTTCTTTTTTATGTTTTCCCAATTTCCAGGACTTTTGAAGTGGATCCCTGTAATTTGTCTTCTTATGCAACATTAGCAGATAACTACTGTAGAGGTTTTGCTGCTCTGTATATATATGCCTGATCCTTAGCTCAAAGCTCTGATTTTCACAACCTTCAGACAGATTCAGAATTGATTAGTGCTATGTAAAATCTTCCAAGTTCCACCTACATATAAGAAATGTCAGACGAGCTATGCAGCATTAGTATGAGTAAAGTGCAGTAATACAGGCTTCAAGAGGAAGAATTTGCAGTACCACAATCAGCACACATTGTTGCAAAGCCCCTGTGTTTGCTGGTTTACAAACAGTGCAGATGGCAACACAAGTTCTAAGTCTGGCAAACATATACAAGATTAGATTTTTTTTTCCAATAAACTTTGTTAAGCTTGCCTCTTGTAGACATAAAGCTAGCAGAGCCTCTGGGAGAGTGTACAAATCAAGTCTTACGGGTAATGGGAAATAAGGAGCTTTAAGGTATAAATTAATGCTGTTCTCAGTGGACTCCTCCTCATGCCAAATTATATCTCAAATGTTTGTGGTGCTTCCCAAGGGAGTATCATCATTCTGAAGAGAGGAATAATGTGAACGTACCGATATTGTACATAGACCATCCAATCTTAATGACATTTGCAGTAAGACATCGGGACTGTCGGTCACAAACATCCCATTGCAAAAAACCCCAAATAATTACAATAAATTAAAGTTCCATTATCTGTATAATAAAGCTCTTTATTAATTGCATCTCATTAGTGACTGAAATATTTCGCTAGTGAGTACAAACACTATCATGGGAAGCTTTTAAATCGATTACTTTTTCTTTTAAGTTGCTTGAATGTGATTAAGGATCTAAACTCTAGAAGATGTCCTCACCTTTTTTGGAGCTTAACTAAGAAGCAACTTGAGGAAGAGTAAAAATTACTCAGATTTAAATTCAATAATAATGAGGCAATGCATATTGTGGAAAGGCCAAAGCACCAAGGGGGTGATGCTAAGAGAAATTGTATTTAATAACAGGAGAATCTGAGCTAAAATGAAGGAAAATATAATAAGAATTATAAAGAATATCAGGAATACCCTTCAAAATGAGTTCACAATAAGATGTAGCTAAAAAGGTTGAAATAGCTTTTCTGGTACATAAGAGTACCAACTCCTGTTATAAAGAGAGTTATAATGCCTCATTTCATCATTTCTCAAAACTGATAAGGCACATGCAGAACAAAATTGGAGGTATTTAAGTAAGACAGTGATGTTGTATATTGGGAATTGGAGGCAAAGTTTTCTAAGCTGATGTAAGGCACAGACTATTAGACTAGATGAGTGGGTAAAAATGATTTTAAATTATACCTTCTTCATTCCCCCTATTGTTTTCTACTATCTTTTTTTCCCCCACACACTTCCCAAAACTCCCAAACATCTCTTAGCAAGTATAAAGGCCCTAAACTACTGATGTGTACCTTACATCAATTTATACATCTTAATTTGACAGTTAGATGAAGGATGTGAGGAAGAAACACAAAATAGCCCTGCAGAGTGCAGTTTCATGACATAGCTAAGTTATCCTAATGACATTCTCTGCCAGTTTGGCTACCAGAACTATCACACCACTCAGTCATATGTCACATCCATATTTGGGCCAGAGCCACTGCAAGTCAGGAGGATGGAGAAGGGGCAAAACTCTTTGCACCAACAGTTAGAGGATTAATGTAGTTATAACGTAAAATGCAGTAGAATGTATGTGTTGGGGTGGGGTGTGGGAGAGGGGTGGGGATGGAGTTCTTAAGTTTGAACTCCTTCTCATGAACAGCTCTCTGTTCTGTCACTTCTCATGGACATATTAGCATTACTGCTAACACGAGTGGGGGAACCAGGAAGAAGTGTGGGGAGAAAAGGGAAGAACAATATTTTATCCCAATGCTTCTGCTGCTGTCGAACTGTCTCAGAGTCAGGAGGTTCCAAAGTCAGACACAGAGAGAAGAGTCCTTTCATTTAGCAGATTCTTGCAAGATGTTGTTCAGAAAAGCAGATAGATATACGTGTACACCAGGGCCACCACGTGTTCAGGTTATTACTCCATTTGGCCTTTGGATTTCACGGAGTTAGCAGAGGATTAGTACAGTTTTCAAAGACAAATAGCCCTTAATAGACTGACTTCTACTTGGAAATATTATATGCATATATATGTATATGCATAGGAAAATTCCTGCTCCTTCAATGAGCCTTTCCCTTATTCAGTGAAGCGTCAAGCTTGAGTTGTTGTCTTAACTTGCATAGCTGCAAAAATTATTTATGATGCTGACATTATCAAATGCATCTACAAGATTTGTCTGGCTGACCTCCTAAGGCTCTGATTTTCATGACGCAGTGACTGTGCATTAGTCAAAAAAAAAAGTAATTCTTTTACTAGTTCTATTACTCCCTTTGATTTTATTGTCTGTCTGGTTTTCCTTCCCATGTCCCTAAGGAGGTTGCTCTGTTTTCATTATGTTCATCACACTGCAAGAAAATGGGAGAAAAAATATACAAACACAGACATTATCATGTAAAAAAAAAAAGCAAGAAAGAACACTTTATATCACACCACAGATAGTCAATGACAGTTTCCCCATGTTTCAATCAATTTCAAAACCAATTGGTTTTAATTTATTATGGACTTCAGGGTTTGCCATGCCATAGCTTGAGCACATAAACTTAGAAAGGTTTCCCTGAATCCACCCAAACAATCCCACTTAGATCTTTCAAATCTCATTGAAAGGCTCTCTGATGAAAACATTTGTCCATTTATTTTTATCTTTCACTGATGTATTCCCTCCCACATCATGTATCTTCACTTGATGTTATATCCACAGTAGGCTTATGGAATCAAACTATCTCATGTGCATGCATACACTCATATTTTCTTCTTTGCTAAATCACCTGAGAATTGCAATTCTTCTGCCCAATAAACATCCTCGTTGATCTGTATAGGTAAAAAGACTCTGGACAAATCAACTATTGGGGTACCAGACATCATAAACAAAGCAGAACAAGTCTTAGGTCTGCCAGATTAAACAGAACTCATCCCAGAAAAAATCATTTAGTCATCACAGACACATAGTGTATTTCAATTTTACTCAACATAATTAGCATCCTCCTCATTTTAGTTGGTACAGGAAAAATAAATTATTTGATGGAGCAGATCCAAGTGTATCTGTACCCACTGTTCTTTAATTTGAGGCAATTTTTTATACAATAAGAACTCCAGTCACACTTTATTCCAATTCTGCTACATTAAGTAATGGATTTATTTCAGCTTGGTTTAAGCAAGAACATTATGCTGCTATTGGCAAAGCCTTTATTTCTCTTTGATATCTCAAAAGCAGAATTTTTATCAGCCTAGGATGCCTCCTGCAGATGAGTCAGGAGCATCTGCTTTTATCCGTAATCTGAATTCCTCCTCTTTTTCACTCTTAAGATTGAAAGCAAGAACAATAACAACCATCCTTTGAAGCCCTTCATTCAATAATTTAGAGCGATAGCTGGGATTAACACCTTCCGCAATATTTTTTACTTTCCTATCACCTGGCTTTGGAAGGAGCTAGATAAGAATGAATGTTATTTTCTTCATCACAGGTGAAATGCACAGTAAGAAGACACTTTCCATTGACTCAGAGCAGAAAAACTGCCAAGAGGGAACAAGTCAGACTGAGGTCATCTTCTGACTTAATTAACGGAAGAGGATAGAAAGAAAAGAGCCAAAGTACAGAGTTCTACTAGAGCCAGACACCTCCAGGGCATGCTGAAACCTGTTGTAAACAGGTTCAGGCTTTTAGGGTCTTTTGCCCTCTATCTCCAAGTAGCTTCACTAGTGCAACTACAACTCGGTGTGCTCTAAATAGCTTTGTACTGCTTTATGCAATTCAGAAACATCATTTCAGAAAGACCAGGGTGTATTACACACACTTACAGCTCAGGCAGCTGCTTCACCTATTGAGCTAGGCTGAAAAACTCACAACGTAAATATCACATCTGTTTAAATTTTGGCAAGCTATTTAGGTGTCGCAGAACTAGGTGAAACTGGGTGTCACTGCAGGAATTCTTTTACAATGGCTTCCAGAGATCAGTTCCAATCTCAACACCATTTATCTAGTAGAATCAGCAAATAATTTTGTTATAGGCCGTTCTGCAGAAAAAGTGTGAACATGCAATATTTGGAAGTTATGTTCTGCTGTTTAAGAGTGCAGAATTGTTACTTACATGCCAAGTTGCTTGTTTTAACATCAGTCCAAGGCTCCAGCTGTGAAAATGAGGAGTTTTGCAGTACTTGCCTTGCCTCTCACACACATGCTGTCAACCTGCCCTGTGGTATTTCATTACACAGCCTTATGACCAAGAGACCCAAAACTTGGTGTCAGAACTGTGTTTCTTATGGCAATTCAGATCACTCAGCTCTCGGGACAAAGAAGAATTCTTTCTGCAAACCATCTACACTGAAGCTGCTAGGTGGAAGCTATAGTCTTGTAAATTAAGTAAATGAAATCTTTCTGGATTTTAGTAGAAATTTGGAAGCAGATACAATTAAAATGGATCAAAATTATTATGGCAAAAATGGTTTCCATCAGAAATATAATTCATGAAAATGTGTCCATATCTGTATTTAGAAGCTTCTGTGAAAACTCTATGACATTGCCATTGGAGAGCTTGTAAGCTTCAAGCTAGCTTGTATAATTCCCTTAGAAAAGAGAAATCTCCCAAATCTCCCACTCTGAGAGCTCCACCTTGTTGTCTGTCTTTCAATCAAGGCTCATAGGGCTCTCAGCTCTGAAAACATAAGCGAGGCACAAGGCTTCTGATTCTTTTAGCCTCACCACTCCCTTAGGACATTTTCTGCCAGAAAGGATAGCTGTAAGTCGGTTCATTTATGTTTTGATAAAAAATAAATAAAATAAAAACACTTCCCACACTCAGCTGGGCTAATGGACCTGTGATTGCACTCTAAGTCGTTCCAAAATTACAGATATCCAGGACTTCCAGGACTGGATATCCTGGTGAAGACCACAGTAAGTCAAATGATAAATGAGAAAGTATCCCACAGTAAGAAGGGGAAAGGAAAAGAAATAAACTCACAAACAAACCCCAAATAAATTTGGTCAGACCACTGACAGGCTCAACTGAACTTTTACCTGGCCATAAAGAGACAAAAAGGCAAATCTTCCTATTTTACATACCAGCAGAATCATAAATTCAAATACCTATTCCAAAATGAAAGACAGTTTCAGAGAAAGCTGACCAGCACTGACAAGTGCTGATCATGACAAACTACTATGCCTGTAGCTGGAGAGATGAATACATCATTCCTGTCTGGACACAGACTGGTCTAGGTTTTGCTCAGTTATAATTGATTATCCTTAAACTAAACTTGAAACCCCCTACTACTGTTCTCCATAGCTGCATTCATTTCTTTGGCAGAATAAATCACAAAGTACACACACCATCAGAACTTTCATTCATTGTATTCATTTTGTGACATTTCTTGACACACATTGGGATAAACCAAATTTCAGCCAACCTTAAGTTCACATAAATCCATTCTTGTTCTTAGTACTAGTGATTCTACCTACATTATTTACTTGATAATTATTAATCTAGATGCTAGAGGCAATTTGGGTTTTTTCCCTGTCTTCCTAAGCACATCCTATTTTTGGCCTAGTTACAGCAGCCATCACTCTCCTTTGCTGGAAATAGTAGAGTCTGGATTTTTTTGTTGTTGTTGTTATTTGTTTTGGTTTTTTTTTTTTTTTTCTTGTACATAACAGCTGAAGACACAATTAATTAGAGATCCAATTAATTTCTGGTGGTGGTAACCTCAAGACTGTATAACTTTAAAAAATGTCTTTAAATATATAATTTAACAATATTAAAAATCCCATAAATTAAGAATATTAGAAATGTGAAAGATTATGTAATATGGCACATACAGAATATCTCCCATGCAAAGGTCCAAGAAGTTCAAAAATATTATTTGAAAGAACATAGGATACCTTCATGACCAGTGAATTCCAGCATATCATTGTACACACTGGTCAGCCAAGGCACAGAGCCCCTATATGAACCATCCTGCCTAATGTTATTGAGGAGGTAAATGGAGGTGGGAAGGAGAGCCACAAACACCAATCTTGGCTCTGTTTGGTGTTCTGGACACCTCCAACACACCTGTCCTGAGGAACAGAAGGCAGGTTAATGTCTTCATCTGTCACAGCAGCTACTGCTTTCCTTTTTCATAGGCATCAATTGTACCAATGTCTTGGGTTCCAGTGTCCTTAGGCAAATAACTGAAGTTATTATTCACCAGCTACGAAGTATGGCACTCCCTAGTTGTGGGGTCTTCTGCAGTAATAGCAGAGAGGTCAGCCATTATACGTGGCAGTGTGACAATCGTAAAAGGCTACTCAAAAAGCAATTAAATATTCTGAATAAAATTGCTGTTTCTATTAATATCAATTTTTTTTGGCAAGAAAAACTCCATGTTTACATCTACAAATCTTCAAATATCCCTTTGCAAAGAGTGTAAATCTTGTTACCTGTTCCCAAAAAGGACCAGAAACAATGGGAGAGGTTTTGAATTTTAACCTCTCCGTTTTAAGACAATTTTTCACACTCAATTGATGGCCACAAAATTCAAGAGCTACTCTTTTGTAGCCTGCTGATTAAAAGCTCACATCACCTTGAGCTTGGACGTGAAAACAGAGGAGTTTGTTAGAGGAGTGTGACAATCCTCTAACAGCATGAACAAAAGCAGGGAAGAAAAAAAATGTAGGCGTAGAAAATAACAATATTTGACTACTAAATGTTACTGATTTCTCATTCATAAGTACCAGGATTTCTTGACATATGAAATGGAAAACACAGCTTCCCTGTGCTAGGTACTGTACTCAGAGTGAGGGTGCACCAACAGTCTGGATATATGCAGCAGCAGATAAAAGAAATAAAGAAGAATTAAAGCACAAGGAATTAAGATACTGATTCTTCACTCCTAACTGAAATCCATTTTAGTCCTACCTAAACTAGGAAGCTAGGAACTTGCACTTACTCTACATGAGTGATGAAAGTGAGAGAAGATGAAGTAGTCCCTGTGTTCTTCCCTGCTTGCTGTTCACTAGGGTCCTGGCTGATGCAGTTTGCTGCTCCTACCTGTGACATCAAGCCACAGCAATTTTCTCGTTTCTTGGTAAGTCAGTCCCCAAAGTTGAGGTGGCAATTCAGCTTAGATCTCCTCAGCCAGAAAGTCTGTCTTCACAGGCAATTTTCCAGTACTATGAAATAGTACTGGTGTAGTTTCACAGATGAATACCTAACCCCGAAAGAGAATACTTTAAATCAGTTTAAGGCAAAATAAAGTGATAAGTTAAATGGAAAAGAGACATTCCCACATAAGTAGAAAAAGTGTCCTCATGATAATAAGAGGGGGTTTGATTCATATTATCACCTAAACTGGCAATAACTGCCCAGCATAGCTGAGTTATGATCAGTTTATCCATAGGCCTTATCCATAGGAAAATACTACTTTTTAAGAGACATTTAGGGGTGATATCATATATTGAAACATAACTTTACAGTAAAGCTAAGGACTCACTGATTCAGACACTAACCAAGTTCAGGCAGTTTCCAGCTGCTTCAGTCTCTTGCACTGCTAGCAGAATGAATGCTGTACCCCTTTGAAAAGAAAAGAAACTCCTGCACTCGGTTGTAACCACCCAAATCTGAATGGAGATACCAGACCTGATGTTGTAGCAGAAAATCCCTCACAATACTGCCTTTGAACAAGACCCAACACCATGGGTTTGGATTTAGAAGTGTTTGCCCACCAAAGTGAAGTAAGAGTTTGTATTCCAGCATGTATAGTGATAAAAACCTATTGTTAAACTGCACCTGGACTAAATTTCACTACAAATTCACATTGTATATTATTCAATATATAATTCACTGTCCAAAATCTGAAGAGACAGGAACATTACTCAGACATCAGGGCTCAGAAACACTGGCATTTTCAGAACATAGGCACCACTTCATCACTCAGCATTGTTCCCTCCTGTCCTCTTAAGCTGCTGTACCCAAGGCCTGGGACCTTTGCATTTAGTCTTGTGCTGCCAGCACCTGGGGCAGCCCATAGTTCACCATCCAAATCAGTGGCTGATTTCAGCTCCATCCTTGCTCCAAGTAAGAGCCCTGCCCATCCCTAAATACTACAGAAAGGGGACAGAAGCTCTACACAAGCTCCTCAAAACTGGTAAATACCATTTAAAGCCACCAAAATCTCACTTCAGCTTCCATCTGGAGAAAGAGCCATCCCCCCTGTGAACTATCCAAGACAAGAGAAGGGACAGGGTGATGGAGAGGTCAGAAATCCCATCTCTTGCCCATAAATATCCTGGCAGGATATTAATCTGTCAGTCAGAAAAAAAAGTGATGTCACTACTGTTCTAGCATGCAAGAAAGAGTTATCTCTCATTGTCTCTGTTTTGGTCAGAACATGAGATTTAAGCAGGAGGAAAAACCCCAAACCACAAAGTACACAATCTCAGTGCTCCCCTATGAAATTCTCAACAGGTCAAATTAAATAATCGAACAGCTGATCACCATTCCAGCCCATGGCTCCAATCTAAGAAGCACATTGACTACTTGTCAGCAATGACAAGAGGCAGTTGGGAAGCCAGGGGACCCTCTAAATAGAGAGAGTGCTCTGGGGGACAGGCAAGGGCATCTGCTCCAACCCAAGGAAAAGTGGGAACTCCAATTCCCCCACTGTACAAAACAGAATGGAAGATCCCAGTTTGCCAAGAGTTTTCAGGGAAGTTAAAAATGAGTTTAAAATCATTAGCTGAAAATGTAAACATACAGACCTAGTTCCAGGACAAAGATTGTATTATTCATAGTACTTTAAATGTTAACTATTCAAGATTTCACTTAATATACTTTCCCAACAATAAGATAATGGAAGATTACCAAAATACATTGTATGTTTATGATCTTTTAAGATCGTAATTTGTTTTGATTACATTAAACAGCATCTGCTCTGCTTTCTCGTTACTCAAAGCACCAAGAATATACCTAATAATAATATCACTGTATTTTAAAATTTGTCTTTCTGCACAGTTCATTAGAGTGGAATTCTTCCAAGGCAAACTTGAAAAATACAAAACATGAGGAGAAAAAAAAAATCTGTCAAGAATATTGCATATTTGGATTTGTTTTACTAGAGTCATTCATTTTTGAGAAAAAAAAGTCTCTGCTAGCCCTCAGACTCTGCCTCATCTGTATAGAAGTTCTAATCTTATGTTTATGGCATGCATTGGAGTAGTGAGGCATAGGCTATGATCACTGTGGCGTACAATTTTTAATTTCCTAGCAGCAACATTTTTTATTGTGACTGGCAGGTTGTTTATAGTTGTAATTTTGAGATGTGTTTTTGTTGTTGTTCTTCTGGTCTTTTATTAACATACTGCCAGATATCACTCTATGATGGCCCATGCTGGGTTAGTGATAATGTTGTCTGCACTGGCAGGTCTACCTTGGCAGATTATGAGCATAAAATGGGCAGGGGGCAATCAACTTGTCAGAATATTTACAAATTTCAAATTGCTATCTACACCCTTAATGACTTGTGCAATGAAAAAGATTGCTATGTCACTATATCTGCTCTGCATGAAGAATGGTAGTAGCTGAGAAGATGGGCTGGCAGGGAGAAAACCCTCATTAAACACAAATAGCTGTGATTGACATGAAAATTTGCCCATGAAGCCAAAAAAGAGGTAAATGCATTTAGATTTAAGTGACTTTATTGGCAGCGGGGGGGGG